>NC_045440.1:111490769-111660012 GCF_002776525.5 Piliocolobus tephrosceles | reverse complement strand
GAGGCTACCTATTCTGTTTTGCCGTCCTTCTCTGGACCTAGCCTTCCATCCAATATCTCTGTAGTAGGAGTAAGTGGAAAGCCATCCACTCCACGAAAAACTCCAATCCTTAATTGCTGCCTGGCCAACAAGTACTTTGCACACTCGTTCCTCATTCCTAGCTAAAAAGGGCCCCTACCGAAAGCAATCAGTGGAAATCAGTTTGGCTTTCCCCCACTTGCCTCAAACTTACTAAATTTTCTTAACTATCTCATACTCCCCAACCTTGCCGGGACCTTCCTTCTGGGTTTTGCCCATATTCCAACAAATGCTTCCATTCCTCATTCCTATACTAATACTGTGCCTTATTTTATTTTTCATCCGTGCGTCCAAATACCAACCATGGGCCCTGACCTTAACGACGCCCCTTAACAGCAGGAAGTAGCCAGACAGACCACGGCGCCCCTTTATCACTATTATCAATAAAAGGTTGGACTGTTTGGACGAACCGAGGCAAGATGGTGCACTTCCGGGTTCTTCATCCCCCACCCCCAACTCTTCCCGTGCGCGCGAAAATGCAGCCGGCGCCCAGGGAGGGTGCAGACCAACTGGGCATGCGCCAGGTGACGTCAATCTGAAGAGACCAAGATTTACCTGGTCGCACCTGCGGAACGCCCCTGACACGCCCATGCCCCACCTATTGCCCTCCCACTCCTAGAAAAGCTGCTCTCCGCCAGTGAGCCACGCGGCCTTCTCACAGCCCGGCGTCACAGCCCGGCGGCCCTCTTACAGCCCCAGTCCTGTCGGGATGTCGGGACTGTGGGAAGTCCGTCCGAGAGCCCCACCGCGGGGGGACTCTGCCGGCCTCCTTTGCCGGAGGCCGACAGACTTCTCCCGCACACCTTAGGTTACCAAAATAAATGTGCAGTTTTGCTGTTACACTTGCCTACCCGCTGGTTCTTTTGCGCCCGCTCGGCTGGTCTTAGAAAAACAAGACATTAACCTCTCCCTTAAATTCAAATTCCAAACCCACATCGGTAACTTCTGGCTAGAATATTTCGCCATTACAGAGATTAAACTTGACTAAAGTGGATGCTCCTTTTTCTGAAATAATTTTCCCTTCCTAACCCTCCCTAAATCACTCCTAATCAGTGATTCCTTCTTCCTCTTCCCCCACATCATGTCAGTTACATAATCCAATTAGTTGGTTAATTGATTTAGTTCTTAAATATTTACTGGAATGCTCATTGTGTCCTAAGCACAGGGCTGGGAGCTAAGAATTTATCAACATAAATCCCTGCCCTTGAATGGATTTCAGATTCTTACTTAATGTCTTTCACATTCAATACTTTCTTTCCATTCCCACTGGCAATGTTTTAATCTAACTCATGTCTTGTCAGGCCTAGTCCCTTGCAGGAGTTTCCTAGCTGATGGTTTATCTGCTTCTATTCTCCCTGCTTGTCCCCAGGTTCACCCCCATCCTTAGACAATATCTAACCTTTCTATTTGTTACCAACAGGAGACTCTTTCTGAACCCTACTTCGCAATGTTCTTCTTGGCTCATATGCTGTTAATTGTTGTTATTGCTGGCAGAATTATGTTCAAACCTATTAGTCTGTGTTTTAAGGATCTTTACAATCTGCTCCTCCATTTTCAGCCCTACTTCTTACCATAGGAATAGTTATTAAAGCATGGTCTTAGATTCCTTCAATCAGAATCACATAGGAATCTTATTAGAGATACAGATTTCTTGTCTGCCAGTGAATCACTATCTTGTGCTACGTTTGAGAAATTGGAAAGTAGTCTCTGACATCCGGGAGCTGGCTGGGCTTCGTAGTGAGGCCATGATGTACTTCTGTTGAACACAAGTAATTTCACAGAATGCCAACATTAGACAAGGTTGTTTAGTGATCATGATGACCAATCTAATCAAGAAGAAACACAGACAAAAATAAGAACATTGTGCAAACCAGAAGAACAGACAAATATCCCCCATCCTGGCGAGTATGACTGCCTGTTGCTTCTTTGCCAACTACAGTTTTAGCATTCTTTGGTTTGTCCCACCTTCTAGATAAAAATTATTAAGATACTCAATCATGGAAGTGCCTCTGCTTCGTGACAGCACCTAATCCAGAGCAAAAGCCTGCTTCCTTGGACTCTCCTCAAGGTCACCTAGCACAATTCCAAATTCTTTTTAATACCTTTTTATGGAAACATTCCATGGGTTATCCACGGTGTGTAATCTTTCTCTTTGTAATTAATCGTTCAACTACAGATACGTTCCTGGTGGGCTTTGGCTGGAGGGCATTTGACAGATCACATGAATTTTCATTTTACTGCGCTCCTAAAGTAATTCTGAAGTTAAGATTGAGAACCACGGCTAAAACCAAGCTGTTGTCTATGTTTTTCTGTAAACAAGTCATATACATTCTTACTTATCTAATCCTTCTAGTCTTCAAAGATAACTTATTTTTTGTTTTGTTTTGTTTTGTTTTGTTTTGTTTTGTTTTGTTTTGTTTTGAGACAAGGTCTCACTCTGTTACCCAGGGTGGAGTGCAGCGGCACAATCATGGTTCACTGCAGCCTTCACGTCCCAGGCTCAAGCCATCCTCTACCTCAGTCTCCCAAGTAGCTGGGACTACAGGTCTGTGCCATCAAACCTGGTTAAATTTTTAATTTTTTCTTTTTTTGTAGAGACAGGGTTTTCCCATGTTCCCAGGCTAGTCTGCAACTCCTGGGCTCAAGCATTCCTCCCACCGTGGCCTCCCAAAATGCTGTGATTCAAGGTGTGAGCCACTGCCCTGTGCCCATGATAACTTATGTCTTCCTTCATCACTGAGGGTCCCTGAGCTGCCATCCCACATCATCTCGCTTCACTGAACTCATACCAGTGACACCCACTTGGAACCAAGTACAGACATTGTATTGCTCCTCACCCTTTAACATTCAGTTCACAGCCTTCCTCTAAAAAACTATGGCTGTTCAACACCAGACCGTCAGAGAAAAAGCAATTCCAATCACTGTCAGCAGAAGAATCTTCCTGAACCCTGCTTCGCAAGTCGCTTTTTGGCTCATACATCTTTTGTGATTGCTATTGCTGGCAGAATAAAGTTCAAACATTTCAGCCTGTTATGAATGAACAAGCTGGGCTGTTTAATATCAGACTCTTCAGAGCAAAAGATAAGAAAGGGAGTGAGTTCTAGAAATACTGTCTCTCTGCCAGGGTCAAACCTAGAGAGAGTCCCCCAGGAAGGTTCCAGAGGACAAACAGGAGAGGAAAAATCTGGCTTTGATGAATATGAAGGAGGAAGGTAATAAATGAAGAAATGAATGAAAAAGAATGAATGAATGCTTGTGCTCCTAGTGAATTATTTATCATCAGACAAGCTCAAATAGCCCTACGTGCTCATCGTTTCTTTCAGGTGTTTTATCTTTTTAAAGAAATTGTGTATGTAATAACTGGGATGGTGGTGGTTATAATTGTTTGATAACCCCTTTTTACCTCCATTTACTTACTCCTTCATTCATTCCACAAATATTTTTAGGCGACTTTTCATGTGTGAGGCACTGTGGTAGGAATTGGCAGTACACATTTAATCAAGAAACGTCACTGCTGTCATTGAAAGCCCAGAATTTATTGGTGGAAATAGATAATTAATTATAGCATTACTCTAAATTGTGTTTAAAAAACAACTATTCAGCTGCAAGGGAGGGACTGCTGGAAGAAATTACTTTAAATGGACACCTAATGAATTAGAAATAGTAATTTTACAAAATTGTGGTGAATCATATTTAAGATATGTATTAAGGTCTTTTTAAAATATGCTTTATATATCCACTTGTTCAAATGAAAAATTTTAAAGACCAAAGTTTTAGAAGTTATTTTCTAAGGTCTTACCTCCCTTCAATATACTGTGACAACTGCTATCTGCCTGTTTTTAAGATATTGCATTTCTGTCTCTCCAGCATTTTTGTGCTTTGAATCCTTTTATGTGAGTGCATTTTTCTATTTTGAAAAGCATTCTGTATAAGAAAGTCCTATGGAATCTTCTTTGGTAAGGCATATTACCTACTGCATAGTGTCAGATAAAAAAATAGATCCTCCATTGGGCAATATCATGACACGTCACTGATAGTACCTTCGAACAATCCTGGAAGATGCCACAGCTTAAGCGTACTATTGTTCAATTACCTTTTTTCCTAGAACTGTACAGACTGTGTGAGTAGAAAATAACCAGAATGCAGGATCCATGTCTATCTGTTCCATGGCAGCACGTCTTTCCAACACCTAGTACCATTACTTGCACCACATGGTAATATTCACAGCATTAAGAAAATGACAATACATCTCCACAAGAACTGGAGAGAACATAGCTAATAGTCTAGAGAGGCAGAAGAGGGTAGAAGCAAATAATCCAGACTACCCTGAATCTCACTAGGGATAAGACAGTGGCAACTTGAAATGATTCGTGCATGGTGATACAAAATTCTTGTGGCTTCAGAGAAGGTATACAGAAATAAGTCCATATAGACTCACATTTCAAATAAGAATAACTTGTGGTTGGAGGAGATTATTGAAGGAGACATGATCCTTTCCTTAAGTAGCCTACAGTCTAGCTAGGAGACAAGACTAAAGAATGAGAAACAACCTGGTAGCAATTAATGGCTAGACATGATGTGCTGAGAGCTCAAACTAAGATGGTGGCAGAGAGAATGATGAGGAAGAAGAGGAACATACTTCTAGAATCTGGAGTTACATCCTTTTATATGCTGGCCCGTGTCAATTTATCCATTTAAAAATATTTCTAGAGGGTGACGATGCATATTTAACTGATTGAATGCTGATAACTGTAACAACTTCCACATTGACTGTCTTATGGAGTCTTCCAATTTGTAAGGTAATTTTAGCTTCTCTCTAGTTGTGTCCATGCAGCCTTTAAGATTAAATACTTAGGTATCTTCTAAAGTGTGCCAATTTTACTGGCTCTCCGATCATGCAGGCTTGATATGCTGGCTATTAAGACTGACTTTAAGTGATCTACTTAAACATAGTATGTTTCTATCTAGTCCTCTCACTGAAGTGAATCCCTGGCTCTCCTTTCCAGGATGGGCTGGCATGTTGTGACTCCTGCCCTTTTGTTTTAGTTACCTATTGCTGTACAACAAATTAATCCCCAAATTTAGTGGCTTAAAACAGCAAATATTTTTCTTACACAATTTCCCAGGATCAGAAATCTGGGAACAGCTTAGTCGTATGGATCTGGTTCAGTCTGTCATGAGTCTATAGTCAAACTGTCAATTGGGACTGCAGTCATCCAAAGGCTTGAATGGGCCTGGAGGATCCACTTCTGAGATCACTCATGGCTGTTGGGCAAGAGGCCTCAGTTTCTAAATTCATGGGCCTCTGCATAGGATTGCTTATGACCAGGCATCTGGCTTCCCCCAGAGTAAATGATCTTAGAGACAAAAAGAGAGTGGGAGAAAGAGAGAGAGACAGGGAAGGAGAGAGAGAGAAAGAATATACTTCCTTTTATGACACACACCATTAGTTCTACCTTATTTTATTCATTCAAAGAAAGTAAGTCTAGCCCACACTCCATAGAAGGGGATTACACAAGAATGAGAATACCAAGAGTCAGGCACCACTAGGGGCTGTTCTGGAGGCTGCATACAAAACACCCCTTTATAAAGTGACTGTTCAATTATTTATTTGAAGTTGTTATCTTCATTTTCACCTGTATTTATTAACTCCCTCATGAAGTTAGTGTGAATGCTAATCTGTCTGCATGTGAAGCTATACGAAGTTAATATTTTATACTTTAACCTCAAAGTGAGAGTTCCTCTTCCTCCTACTGACAGATTTTACCCTTTTGAGAATGAAAATATACTTGTCTTTTCCCCCACTTATTATCTTCCACTGAAAGCTGTAGGTTACCATTTCTTTCTTATTTTGATTTGTAAGGTTGTCAGGATAACAGCACAAAGCATTCCTTATACTCACAATGTCAAAAAGAAAATAGAGAATTCTTTCTCCTCCTTACTGCCAACTGAAAATATTCATATCCAAATCCTTCACCACTCAGTCAACAAGCCAAACCCTATTCACTGTCGAAGTGAGCAACTGCCAGCAGTTTCTCCATTTACTTGTATCAAATAAATAAAAAACTGTACTAACCTGAGCATTGGTTTATTTTTTAAATAATTGAGACAATTTGGTGCTTGAGTCTTCAGTGTGTAAAGGAAGCAAAAATTCACCAACTGAAACATAATGTGTTACATATTACCATGGCTTGACTCTGAGCATGATTTTTTTGAAGCCAGAAATAAATTGGATATGGGAAGTCAAGGTCATGGCCTCTGGCACTCAGGAGTTTATAGTCAGGGAACATATTAGAGCTTGGGTCCTGAAACCATAACTATTGTCAGTAAGAAAGCAACACTGTTGCTTGATACTTTATTATGAAGAAAAAAAAGCAAGCAAGAAAGCAAAGACTGATCTGATAACACTCTTCATGCCTTTAAGGGGGCTGTGTAGATTTTGTCCTTTCTTAAATACATGTCTACTTCGACAGCACTGAAATTGTCTGATGAAGAAATAATGCTTTTTAAAATGCCCATTATGGGATTCTCAGACAGATCTCTCCTGCCTTTGTACATTTTAGGTAAATTCAAGTATATGAACAGATTGAAGACAGAACTGTATTCCATTCTCACTTCCATCACAGATGTGCTGACTTTGGCAACATCTCTGAGCTTACTTTCCTCAAAAGTAAAATAAGAATAATAAATATCTACACTTGCAGATATATTTTGATGATTGAAGTATATTAAAATACTACTAATAGGGCTCTCACATAGTAGATAGTCAAAAAACGTTGCTTCTTCTTCCTTTTGTATCTTATCAAAATATGCTGGATATAATTCTGCAAGAGTGATTTTCACATAGTTGTTACTTCATTTTCTGGCTCTGCTGCAGAATATGGGTATGGAGGGGAGCTTTTCTACCTTCTGCATCCAGGACATTACATTGTTAACTGTATTCTGAAGCTTAAAAGAGAATTGGGCTGAATATTTAAGTACTCCCCAAAGTCAATGCAAGATATAGGAAATTATGCATATTAGAATGTTATGCTGCAACATGATACATTAAGTCCCAGTGAAGCTGTGGTTCCTAATTCAGACTGTATTAAGTTTCTCTGCTTAAATTTTATTATAGTGTAGATCATCGATATCAAGTGAATCAAGCCAACTATGAAAGCATTGGTAATAAGAGAAAAACATTTTAATGTATTAAGAAACCACTCTATGAAATTTTACACAAAACACACCACTCACTTCAGAGACATTTGCTGGAAAGTTACTAATGTTGAGTTTTATATTAATTTATGTTTACCAAATGCTTTGCAATCACCTGTATTACTCATCTTCAAAGACTTTTGGTAATGAATCAAACCAAACCACCAACCTGGAGAAGCAAGTTTGCTAAAGTAGAAGGCACCATTACCCCACATTACAATTGAAAATTTGGATAACTTGGTCTGCAATCTTTCCTAGAGCCCTTTTCACTGTCAAAATAACCAAGCATAGTCTTGAACCTTTTCACAAACATTCTATCTCCCTTTAATTGAAAGCCACACTATCTCCTAAACTCCTTCTCTTTGCCCACAGAGCCAGGAAGAAGAGTCAGCACACTCTTTACACTTTCTGCTCCTTCCAAGCTATTTATTGTTCCACTAGAAACTTTCACTATATCCTTTTCCTACCCTCTTAATATAACCCTCTTCTTGTCATACCATCTTGGTTTCTTTGTTACAGCCATGCTTGATATATTTTTAAGCAATAACCCCAACTCTGCTCAGTCGTCTTTATCTCACACTACTCAAATTCGCAAAGGACCAGTATATAAACCATGGTCCAACTTTAAAAATTAACAATGATACATATGACCATAAAGAAAATAATTACACATTGTAAAAATTAGGACATTTAGTCCATACACACAAATTTATAAGGAAGCCTCAGTAGAATCACAAGGCTGTTTGGTGAACAGGAAGCATAGTAGGTAAAGTTAGTTAGATGGTATTTCTAGTTTATGTCTTTCAGCTATAATTGTCTGGCACCCCTCTTCACTAAGGGCCATGCTGCTAAATAGACTGGATATTTGACCAGTTTATCAGGAAGCAATGTTTTGTAACTATACTGAAGGTACACAAGCTTCTATGGTACTTTTGCCTCCTTCTTACTAGACTCCATATGCATGATTGAAAACATGGGATATATTCTTTAGCTATACCTTTTCTTTCTCCTTCCTTCCTTCCTTCCTTCCTTCCTTCCTCCCTCCCTCCCTCCCTCCCTCCCTCCCTCCCTTCCTTCCTTCCTCCCTTCCTTCCTTCCTTCCTTCCTTCTTTCTTTTTTTCTTTCTTTCGACATGTTCTGGCTCGGCCGCCCACACTGGAGTGCAATGATACAATCCAGGTTCACTCCAACCTCCGTTCTTTGAATTTTTATGGTTGAACCATGGTTTATATACTGGTCCTTGCTGAATTTGAGTAGTGTGAGATGAAGAACAGTGAACAGAGTTGGAGTTATTGCTTAAAACTTGGCTCACTGCAACCTCCGCCTTCCAGGTTCAAGCGATTCTCCTGCCTCAGCCTCCCGAGTAGCTGGGATGGGATTACAGGCGCCTGCCACTGGCTAATTTTTGTAGTTTTAGTAGAGACAGGGTTTTACCATGTTGGCCAGGATGGTCTCAAACCCGTGACCTCAGGTGATTCGCACTTTGGCCTCCCAAAGTGCTGGGATTACAGGGGTGAGCCACCACACCTGGCCAATGTCTATATTATATAATGATTTACTTTCCTAGGCTGGCTACCCAGTAGTAGGATGGCTGGGTTAATGGTAGTTCTATTTTTAGTTCTTTGAGAAATCTCCACAGTTTTCCATAGAGGTTGAACTAATTTATATTCCCACCAGCAGTGTATAGTATAGTTTGTCTCTTCTTTAATCAATCAGCATTTGATTGGAATTAGGCATTCTTACTTACAGTCACCTTGACAAATCTTGCATGGTCCTGTGTCACCTTAACTATTCATTTACAGGTAACCACATCTATTGACGGTTATGCTATGTTATTTTTTAAAAATCTACCATGTGAGGGTGTTGAAACACCTCTTGTGCCCTACCTCACATCCTGTTAATGTACTTCTAGCCCAGCTGTTGCTATGACAACCAGTTGTGCATAGTATGATGTGACAGCACCTTGTCTCCACTGCAGTGAAAATTTCTTGTTTTCTACATCAGGGAATTTTTGTTGTAGTGCCTGTGGGAAACTGTTTAGCTATTTTCACTCACACGCAAAACTGGAAGTGTGAGCGAGTTAACACAATGAGGGACAAGAGCCCCCCTCATCCATCCCTTGAGTGGATAATGCTAAGGCCAGCTGCACAGAACTCCTCAAACTGACCCCATATGATACAACCATATTGGTTGATTGCTATACTTCTTAAGATGAGTGTATTTTTTTCCTCAATTGAAAAATGTAGGATTTACAGATTTTGTTTTGTTTTGTTTTGTTTTTTGAGACAGAGTCTTGCTCTGTTGCCCAGGCTGGAGTGCAGCGGTGGGATCTTGGCTCACTGCAAGCTCCGCCTCTCAAGTTCAGGCCATTCTTCTGCCTCAGCTTCCCGAGTAGCTGGGACTACAAGCGCTGGCCACTACGCCCGGTTAATTTTTTTATATTTTTAGTAGAGACGGGGTTTCACCGTGTTAGCCAGGATGGTTTCGATCTTGTGACCTTGTGATCCGCCCGCCTCGGCTTCCCAAAGTGCTGGGATTACAGACGTAAACCACCGTGCCCGGCCAAAGATATTTTTATGTCCAATTTCACATTGGCAAGACATGCCATCATGACTTTTAGAAGTATTGTATCAGTTTTCAAATCAATATGAATATTTTTCAAAATGTTTAAGCCAATATAAAATATTTGAGCAATTTAAAACATAAACACAGCATGAGAAAAATTTTACTGAGAAAAATAAGTGAATTAAATGTTAAATTATCTGCATGATTCTGTTCAATGTTTTCACATAAAAAGTGAAAAACTGGGAGATTTGCCTTAGAAATTAGATATTTTTCTCCTTTTAATTTATAGAAACATGTTATGGAAACTAGTCACAAAATAAAATTACTACATTATAAATTTAAAACATATAAAAGCCCTAGTACATGACATGGTCTTTGAATTTGTTTCAAGACGATTTTCTATTTAATACTTTCCCTTAAAATTGATAGAAAATAAAAGGTCAGCCAAACATCTTGGCAATGCTAAGAAATTATATTTTAAATGCAGTATGTAAACCCTCATTTTCATTTTCTAATCTTAATTCAGAGAAGATGGAAAATACAAGTATTTTAGTCCCCAAAGAAATATTAACTCCTCAAACTGGACTGCTTTGGAATAAAAGTCCTGATGTGCACCCTGTGAACTCAGTTAATATCACTATGGGTACTGTAATTTTTGCATTTCCTGATTTGTACTAAAATTGCAAGTATATTAGTTTAATATTTTATAGGGGTTTTGGAAGACTACTCTTGAAATTTTCAAGGTACAGGGTTGTCATTTCTCTGGAAGGAAAATTCCAGCATCTGACAATAATTCTCTGTAATCTTTCACTTGGCCGAAGGCTCTGATTGGTTATAGCCATGGCTTTTCCTCACACACAAATTGAACAATTTCACCAGAGGTTCACTTTTTTTCTCTTTTGCTCAAAATAACAAAACTATTTGCCATGCTATGCCTTTGTCTTTGTCTTAGGTTCACTAAACTAATAGGTCTAATCCCAGGCATCTTGATTAGTTACCCAGTCAGCACAGTTACTTTTAAACAGGGAGAGTTTTTATCTGAACACTGAACTTGGGCTTCATGCTCTGCAACAATTCCACTGACCTTATTCTTTGGTCTGTATGTTGTGGTTGTTTGTATTTTTATTTCTTTAACTTCGTAGCCCTACACATCCACAGGGCATTCTAGTATTGACTATTGACAAAAGTCTAGTCAAATAATAAACCTTATCATACTTCTAAAGTATTTGTACGGGAGGGGTGGAGGATAACAGGTTTTTATTCAGTTATGAACTGGCTTACATAACCCCTTCCCTCCAGAACAATGTACGTAACTTTATTTTCACATGGTCATAAGAAACAGTAAACTTTCCTGTTTCTTATTTTTCACAGCAACATTCATAGACATTTGAAATTTGAAGTATATTGAAAACATACTTGGAAATGTGATAGAAATAAAAAAAATCAATAAGGTAAGGGGCAGGTAATTTTATAATGATCAAGGTCTGATTTTAAAAGTGGCATAGGCCGGGCGCGGTGGCTCAAGCCTGTAATCCCAGCACTTTGGGAGGCCGAGATGGGCGGATCACGAGGTCAGGAGATCGAGACCATCCTGGCTAACACGGTGAAACCCCGTCTCTACTAAAAAATACAAAAAACTAGCTGGGCGAGGTGGCGGGCGCCTGTAGTCCCAGCTACTCGGGAGGCTGAGGCAGGAGAATGGCGTAAACCCGGGAGGCGGAGCTTGCAGTGAGCTGAGATCCGGCCCCTGCACTCCAGCCTGGGCAACAGAGCGAGACTCTGTCTCAAAAAAAAAAATAAAATAAAATAAAAGTGGCATAAAATAATCAAAGTAAATAGCATTTACTGAGAACTTCTTGTTAGACACCTATGACAAAAAAAAGAATCAGACAGCTTTAGTCATTTCCTCTCTACAGGGTTATTTCCATCATAACTCCCGTAATAACTCCCACCTTAAAAAGGAATCTTTTGTGCCTTTTCCTTTAAGGTACCTTCTTTACCTCTCCATCCTATCTATAGAAAAACATCTTAAAAGCATCCGTACTCACCATCTTCACTTTCTTTCCTTCTATTTTAGTCTTTCATCACCTCCACTCCACTGAAAATACATTCTTCAAGGCCATCAATTCTTTTATTTTTTTAAATAGAGACAGGGCCTAGCTATGTTGCCCAGGCTAGTCTTGAACTCCTGGGTTCAAACAACCCTCCCTCCTCCTCTGAGAGTGGTGGGATTACAGGCATGAGCACTGTGCCTGGGCATAATTTCTTCAGCTGGAGTGCAGTGGCACAATCGTAGCTCACTGCAACCTCCAACTCCTGGGCTCAAGAAATCCTCCTACCTCAGCCTCCCAAGTAGCGGGGACTATGGGTGCACACCACCATACTTGGATAATTAATTTTTTTTTTTTTTTTTTTTGTAGAGGTGGGGGTCTCACTTGTTGGCCAGGCTGGTCTTGAATTCCAGGCCTCAAGTCTTCCTGCCTCAGCTTCCCAAAGTGCTAGGATTATAGATGTGAGCAACTGTACCCAGCCAAGTTAATTAATCCTTATTGAATCTAGTAGTCTATTCTCAGTTCTTAACTTATTGTACCTCTCCTGGAGCAGCATTTGATAATAATTGATCAAATTCTATTCCTTGAAATTTTTTTTCTTTTGGCTTCAGCAACATTACACAATTTTTTTCCCTCCTCATAACTGACCACTTCCTTTTTGGTCTCCTTTTCTAACCTTTTCTTCTCTTCTTGGCTGCTAATTGATTGATCTTCACTGAAATTTAAGGTTTCTTTATTATTGTAGCATAGATCTTTGAGTTCTGTGGATCTAGAGATTCTGCTTTCCAAAGGAGAACATTTCCACTAGGGGTGCATCAAGAGTCCAGTTGAACCATGAGCCAAAATAAACCACTTTTCTTTATAAATCACCTAGTCTCAGGTATTCTTTTCTAACAACCCAAAAACATACTAACACATATGACATTTCATGTAGTCAACAATCAATCTATATCTATATAAATGTTTGTTTGTTTGTTTGTTTGTTTGATTTTAAGAGACAGGGTCTCCCTCTGTTGTCTAGGCTGGAGTGCAGTGGTACAATAATTATAGCTCACTGCAGCCTCCAACTCTTGGGCTCAAGGTTTTATCCTGCTTCAGCCTCCCAAGTAGCTGGGATTACAGGTGTGAGCCACTGCATCTGAATTAATATTTGTATTAAAAATGAATGAATGACACAGAAACAGGCTTCTTATGTCACAGGAAAATATGTATGTGGCATGGATTTGAAAATAGGGATTTTGGAGTTAGACTGTTCTGGAATAGCGACTTATTTCTATTTTTAACAAGAGCTTTATGAAATGATGTTGGGTAACTTTCTTAACCACTCCAAGCTTCATTTTCTTTAGTTATAAAATGGTAAAAATAATAACACCAATTTCATAAGATTGCTATAATAATTAAAATACTCATAATGGACATGTTATCATTAAATATTGGTCTCATTTGCTGCAACCTACCAGGCAGCAGACAGAACGCTGAAGACTTTTACCTGTAATTCTCATTCAGTCCTCCAAATAAATCTGATAAGGTGATGGCAATTCCATGAAGATTAAACAACAGGAACAACAAACTTAGACTCACAGAATTTATTTAATCTATGTGATGATACAGTGTGTTAGTCTGGATAGGTTAAGCCAAGCTGCAGTAACAAACCAACCCTAAAATTTCAGTGGATTAACTAATAAAGGATCGTTTCCAACACACAGAAAGTATGCTGTGGGTCCCATAGTTCTTCTGAGTACCTTCAATCAAACTTTTCTTCAGGGATCCAAGGCTGCTGTGTCTTGCATCTAGAACATCTTGAACACATGGTTCTAGTTCACTGCAACAGGGAATGAGTGACCTGGAGAATTATGTTTGGCTTTTAAGTGCATTAGTCAACTGACACACAGCACTTCTAAAACCATAGCACTGGCCAGAACCAGTCATATGGCTCTACCTAATTTTAAGGAAGCTGCACAATGTGTGGGAACCTAAAACTGTTTAGTGAATAGTAAATACTTCAGTCACATCTGGCTGGTAGACTGGATTCAAAATGGCAGTATATATGCTTCATATCCTCCAGAGCTATGTTTGCCAAATAAAATACATGATACCCAGTTACATTTTAATTTCAAATAAATGATGAAGAGTTTGAGTATGAGTATATCCCATGCAACATTTGGAGCACACTCAGAGTGAAAAATTAAGTGTTATCAGAAATTCAAACTTTCATTTGCTAAATCTAACAACTTAACCCAAGGGCCATATGTTTCAGACATGACTAAAACCTGTTGCTAATATGAAGTGAAGAATTATTCCCCCTACCTAAAGGTATTTACAATTGTATTTTTAAATTTTCAGCTAATAGGAGCACATCTGCAGATTGAACTTTGCTAGCCACTTGCCAATTCAGCTCACTATATTATAGAGGGTTTTTTTTGAAGCCCTAAAATTTAAAAAAAAAAAACAAAAAACAAAAAACAAAAAAAACCTTGAATCTCCCTAACCTCCATCACCAACTGAGAATATAACTAGCCTTCTGTAACTTACTTAGGTTGCCTAAGTTGCCTCTTTCTTTATTTGTAAAATTTGACTTGAAAAACATCAAGTGTAGCTTGTCCCTCATAAAATCTATTTTCCTATGACTCTATTGTGTTACATCATAGTATTGTGTCAGAATATTAATAAAAACATACCACAAATAACACTTCTGAGTATTCTCTCTCTCAAAGTAACCTCCCCAGGGGAGGTTATTCTGATAATAATGTTGTAGCTTAAATTATTTTTAGAAAATGTAGCAGTATGTTCTTTTGAGAATCCTCCTCTGGTGGCAAATTATTTTTGCATAAAGGTAGACTTGATTTTTGGGACCAAACATAAGTTATTCAAAGTCAAGTCAATGAATGATCAAATTGAAAAACAAATGTACATTATAGAATAAAAACGAGATGAATTTATCAAATAAATGAAACTGATTTATTTTTGAGATTTTTTAAAGCTCCATTTAAAAGCAGTTAGTTTTAAGGCAGAAGTTTAAAAATTAGTTTTGAGCAATGATCATATTGCTGGAATAAGTGCATTGCTTCCACCTTTAAAGGACTCACACTCAAAGGGTAATGAACTCTGTAAGTTGATTACAAAAAGTAACCCTCTATCAAGAAACCAGTGATTGATTGCTATTCATGATAAAGTATTGAAAATACAATTCCACATGATTTATTACCTAAATCCTCTCAAAAATGACTTTTATCCTGGGACAAAGCTCCTTTTTGGTGAACTTTTCAACTATGCTTAAGAAAAGAAATAGTCCATAGTGGTGGTTTTCTACCTCCCAACAAAATACATACATACATACGCATGTATAGAGCTTTTCTGATCTTATTCATGAAATGATTTTTTAAAAGTTCAAAACTCCATACATCAAAGATTATGTGACAAATGAAGAAAGCTGAATAAAAAGGTTTTTTTCATGGAAATGTTAATGGGTCAAAATTGAAGATTGACTTTTTACACCAAAAGGCAAAGATTTGAAAAATGAAACATATTTCTAGAGATAAACAAGACAGACATAAGCAAATAGATCAAAACACAAGTTTGGCCATTTTTCTGGACACAGACCAATAAGGTATGTTTTATTGAAACAGCCACTGATAGTACTTAAGATTATCAGGGACACCTCTGAGTGGTCCCTACCATTGTTTTTCTCATTTCTCCCTAACTCCAACTTTCTCTTTGCTTTCCTTTTTTTATTTTTTGAGGTGCAACTATGTTGTTGCAGGGTATATATGTATGCACACACAACACACAAATACGTTATTGCATCGTGTCTATGCATGCAGACACAACACACACATATTTAAGAACATTAAAAATTCAATTCAAAGTCATTTTGGAGCACGATTCTGAAATATTTATCTCAAGATGTTTAAATTTTACATACCATGAACTAACCATTCTAAGTTTAGGAATTTATCTTCATAAAACTGTAGTGGACTGAATTGTGTTCCCCTAAAAGACATGTCCATGTTCCAACCCCAGGAATTTGTGAATGTTACTTTATAAGGAACAAGAGTCTTTGAAGAAGATATAATTAAGGATCTTGGGATGATGAGATCATCTTTGATTATCTGGGTGGGTCCTAAACCCAATGACAAGTGTCCTTATAAGACAGAGGTAGTGGGAGATCACACAGAGAAATGAGGAGGAAGCAATGTGAACAGAGAGGAAATGCATCCACAATCAAGGAATGCCAACAGCCATCAGCAGCTTGAAAATCCAAGGAACATTATCTTTCCTTAAGTCCCTGGATTAGTGTGGCCCTCCTAGATTTCAGACTTTTAGCCTCTAGAGCTGTGAGAAAATAAATTTCTGTTGTTTCTACCCACCAAATTTGTGGTACTTTGTTACAACAGCCTCAGGAAGCTAATACAGAAATTATCCATAAAATTAATAAATATAATCAGTATAATTTTATTTATAATAGCAAAAGTAAAAGTGTCTACAATAGAGAGAACATTAAAAAGTATACTACAGATATGACAGAATATAAATCCTATAGCAAAATAATATAAAATAATATATTCAATATATATAAAATGAAAAAAATAGTTTGCAAAACAGCCTGCAAAGTATAATTCCATTTGTTTAAAAAGATATATTGGAAGGGTTAATGTCCAGAATACATAAAGAACTTGTACAACTCAACAACAACAACAACAAAATAGCCTGGTTAAAAAATGCGCAAAGGACTTGGACAGACATTTCTCCAAAGATGATATACAGTGCTCACTTTGGCAGCATATATACCAAAGATGATATAAAAATGACCAACAAGCATGTGAAAAGATGCTCAATATCACTAATCATCAGAGAAACACCAATGAAAACCACAATAAGACATCACCTCACACCCATTTGGATGCCTACCATCCAAAAAAAAAAAAAATACCCAGAAAATAATAAGTGTTGACAAGGATGTGAATAAATTGGAATCTCTGTGCACTGTCTGTAATAATGTAAGATGGTATGGTCACTATGGAAACAATATGGCAGTTCCTCAAAAAATTAAAAATAGAATTACAATATAATCCAATGATTTCATTTTTTGATATATTTCCAAAAGAATTCAAAGCTGGATCTGAAAGAGATAGTTGTACACCCATGTTCATTGCAGCATTATTCGCAACAGCCAAGAGATGTAAGAAACACATTGTTCATTGGTAGATGAATGGATAAGCAAATTGTGGTATACACACAATGGAATATTATTCAGCCTTAAAAAAGGGAAGGAGGTTCTGACACATACTGGAACATGGATGAACTTAGGGACATTCTGCTAAATGAAATAAGCTATTAACAAAATCACAAATACTCTGTGATTCCACTATCTAAAATGGTCAATTCATAGAAACAGAAAGTAAACTGGTGGTTGCCAGAGGCTGAGGGGAGGGAGAAATGGATTGTTACTGTCTAATGTGTAGAGTTTCAGTTCTGCAAGATGAAAAGTTCTGAATATGTGTTACACAGCAATATGAATATATTGAACACTATTGGAATGTACACTTAAAAATAGTTTTTGAAACTTACTAAATTGTATATTTTAAATATGTGCAGTTTATTATATCAATTACACCTCAATAAAGCTGTTTAAAAATATGTTGGTGGCTGGGCACAGTAGCTCATGCCTATAATCCCAGCATTTTAGCATGCCGTGGCAGGAAGATTACTTGAGCTCAGGAGTTCAAGATCAGCCTGGGCAACATAGTGAGACCCCATTTCTACAAAAATATTTTTTAAAAACTTAGCCAGGCATGGTGGTGCACACCTGTAGTCCCAGCTTTTTGGGGGGTTGAGGTAGGAGAGTGACTCGAGCCCAGGAGGTTGAGGCTGCAGTGAGCCAAAACTGTGTCACTGTACTCTAGCCTGGGCAACAGAGCAAGACCCTGTCTCAAAAAATATATATATACACATATATATGTAACTGTAAACCTAGCAAGTGATTAAGAATAAAAACTTCAAAGTCAGACTGCCTGGCCTCAAATTCTAGCTCTACCATCTACTAGTGGTATGATCTTGGACACATTATTTAACTTTGTTTCTTGGCTTTCTCCTCTGTAAAAATAGTGTTTATAACAGTAGTACCTAGATGAGCTAGTATTCATAAAGCAAGGTCTGGTCATAGTTTGTGATAAAGAAATACAATGACCTATCACTCTCAATCTTGACGTATCGCTACAAATACAGATGGCCCCTGACTTACAATGATTCAACTTATGATTTTTTGACTTTACAATGGGTTTATTGGGATATTTATTGCATTTTTGATTTATGACATTTTTGACTTAAGATGGCTTTATCAGAACATACCTCTATTGTAAGTTGGTATTAGTGATTATCTCTAAGTGGCTGTTCCACCAGAGACTTTAATTATGATCTTTTCAGCTTATCTTTTTATTACATGCAGGTGTGATTTTTATAATAAAAGCTAAGCAAGCTTTTTATACATACCAAGTAAGTCAGATGATCTATCTAGCATAGAGGTTTGTCTCTCTTGGTGATACTAATGAAATGCTATTTGAACAAACATGGGCCATTTATTATATTTCAGAAGTCCTTCTAATATTATTGGTACTATAATTGAAAAACAGAAAGATATTACATTTATATGAGGAAAACAGAGTTTATAAAACCAGCCTGCAACTGTTGCTATGGTTATTAATCTCCTGAAAATTATGGTTGATAATCTCCTGAAATTTTATAGTAATGTCATTAACTATTAGTCTCACTAACTATGTGTAAACAATAGATTGGGTGATGGAAGAAGTATTTCATATAGATGCCTTATTGATCCACTATTTTTGTAACACTGGAAAGAGCCATGGTAAATTTGGTGTTGATCCTGTTTTTCCCTCCAGACAGGGCCAGCTCTGGCCTGCTCTATCTCTCATTACTGTGATGACGGCTGTATCCAGATGCTAAACACTCCAGGGACACTCCAATGCAGTGTTAAAGACTCTGAACACTTCATCCCCAAAGAATGTAGCATTCCAAGAGAAAACAGGCCTCTTTCTGACACTAGTCAAACTATGAAGGTGTGTAATAAATCAGGGATCAAAATGAGAGGACACAAATTCTCTGCCCCTTACAGTGAATCCTGCTCTTCTCTTCTCAATAGAGTAACAGTCATATTTAAAAATAATGATAATAAAGCTTGTACAGACACACTAATGGAAACAACGACAAAATATATTCAAACATAGTGTGTCACAACAGCTACAGGCTGCTCTAGATGGGAATCAAAGAATAAATAGCTGGAGATGTAACTAAGGATAAAAACATACGAAATGTCTTGGGCTATTTGAGGGGATTAGTTTTGAGAGGATGGGCTGGAATAGTTTGTCCTTGGGACAATGGTTGCTTCCATTTGCTTTCCTTTCATTTTTCCTCGTTTTTCTTCCTTCTTTTCTCCCTCCCTTTCTCCTTCCAGCTCCCACCCTTTCTTCCTTCTTTCCTCTCTTTCTTTTTACAGAAATTTTCATTTCTTTGCTGCCACAAAACAATGACAAAGGGTGTTGAAAGTACCATTTACTTGACACATCAACCTCCCAAAGTAATATAAATTTTTAAAAATGTAAAATAATAAATATTATCTATATCCAAGAAAAAAAATGGTGGCCAAAAATTTTTGGCTATAAATTAGAATTCGTTTTTCCACTAACAAAATCAAGTGTTTTAATCAAAACTATGTACAAGATTGTTTCTAAAATGACCACTGCCCAAGTTTGCTAACAAAAATGCAAAACAATCTGCTTCAGTACAACAGAAACACATAAATTATGGCCACAAATGGTAATTAAAAATTTCAAAACAATAAGTTTACTTGTTTTGTTAAAGTATTATGTAATCCTTAGCATTTTTTGTTTCTTCTTACTTTTTAATGAGGTGTCATTTATATAAAGTATACAAGTGTGCATCTTGATAAATCTTTCCATAGTCTACAGCCATGTCACCACCAACCAGATCAAGATAGAGACCCCCTCAAAGACAGTGTTTCCAAATTTAGGTGTATAAGACTCTCCTGAGGATGTTGTTAAAAATCTCTATTCCTAGGTCACAATCCCAGAGGTTCAATATCAGTGGGTCTAGGGTAGGGTCCCTGAGACTGATTATTTAATAAGCACTTCCACTTAGAGAAACTCTGCCCTAGAAAGAAACCTAACTTAACCCAATGGCTCTAGAAGTTCTATTACTCTCTACTTCAAAGACAATTTATTGGGAAACGTAGGTGCTTTCCTACCGAGGAAGAATATATAGAACATTTGCTATCCCTGTGTAATTTTAACTTTTAGCATTGTTTTTTCTTTCTTCGAGCCAGAGTTTCCCAAATGAAGTTTCCACCAGTCCATAGAAAAATGAAAATTAATAAGACCATAGTGAGTTATTCATAAAGTTAGATGTATCTAAAGGATTGTCATTTATTTTCAGATTATGTTCTTCCTACCTTCAGGACTTTCAAATGCTCTTTGCTTTACAAAATAATTCTAACAGTAAAATGGCATGGCCTTTTTTTTCTTAATAATTCTGAGAAATTAAGAGATAGAAATGCTATATTGTTTAACTTTGAAAAATCTGGGTTATCAAGCCTTCAGGTCTGCTCCTGAAATTTGAACCAATTGCCACCAGGGGAAGCAGAGTACTACAGCCTGTATGATTTCAACTGTAGGGGCATTTTTTTCTGCCAGAGAATGTCAAATTTAACTGCAGATTTTCTACTGTAGTCTTCTGTCACTTAATAATGAGGAGATGAGGATATGTTCTGAGAAATGTGTCCTTAGGCTAGTTCATCACTGTGATAACATCAGCGTGTACTTACACAAACCTAGACAGTATAGCCTACCACACAGTTATGCTAGATGGTGTAGCCTATTGCTCCTAGGCTACAAACCCACACAACATGTTACTGTACTGAATACTGCAGGCAGTTGTAACACAATGGTAAGTATCTGTGTATCTAAACAGAAAAAGTACAGTAAAAATATGTACTATAATCTTAGGGGACCATGATATAGTATATGTGGGTTTGTCACTGACCAAACCATCATTACGTGGTGTATGACTGTACTCCGAAAAACAACCTTAGCTTCTTTTCTCTCTATATAAGCAACATATGGTCTCTGTAAAAAACTTTCAAAGAATGGGAAAAATTAAATCAAAACCATCAAACTATTGTTAATGTGTTTTTTTTTCCATTTTAGTCTTTTTCTATGTACAATTTTTTAAACAAGTCAGGAATGAAATGAAGATAGAAAGAGAGATAGATTCATTACCACCTGATATTTTTCTTCAGCAGTTTCCAATGTCATTAAAAATCCTTTCTATGCAGTTTTGTCTGTATAGTGTTTATCTCATGAATGCATCATAATTTATTTATTTATTTTTATTTTTTTGAGACAGAGTCTCATTCTGGCACCTAGCCTGGAGTACAATAGTGCAATCTTGGCTCACTGCAACCTCTGCCTCCCTGGTTCAAGTGATTCTCATGCCTCACCCTCCTGAGTAGCTGAAATTACAGATGTGCACCACCATGCCCGGCTAATTTTTTTTTTTTTTTTTTTTTTTTTTTGTATTTTTAGTAGAGATAGGGTTTTGCCATGTTGGCCAGGCTGATCTCAAACTCCTGGACTCAAGTGATCCATCCACCACCTTGGCCTCCCAAGGTGCTGGTATTAACAGGTGTGAGCCACCATGCTCAGCCTCATAATTTATTTTATTAGCAACCTTTTACAATTTTTAAATTTAGAAGTTATTTCTACTTTGAAAAGAGGTCAGGAGTTCCAGACCAACCTGCCAACATGGTGAAACCCCATCTCTACTAAAAATACAAAAATTAGCTGGGCATGGTGGCAGGTGACTGTAATCCCAGCTACTCAAGAGGCTGAGGCAGGAGAATCACTTGAACTCAGGAGGCAGAGGTTGCAGTGAGCCGAGACTGCACCACTGCACTCTGGCCGGGGTGGCAAGAGCAAAACTCTGTGTCAAAAAAAAAAAAAAGAGAGATGTAGGCTGGGTGTGGTGACTCATGCTTGTAGTCCCAGAACTTTGGGAGACCAAGGTGGAAGGATCACTTGAGCCCAAGAGTTTGAGACCAGCCTGGGCATTAAAGTGAGACCCCATCTCTCTCTCTACATATATATTTTAAAAGTAAATAACACTAGAGGGAATATTTTTGTACTCACTTAAAAATAATATTTTGAATCTATCTTTAAGATAGATGCTTTTTTAAAGGAAACTGGTACAAGGGATATAAGGATTTTTTAAGGCTTTTGATATATTGTAATTCAATGACCTATTGCTGTGTAATAAAATCTCCATAACTCAGTGGCTTTAGAATCACAGTCTTCATGCTGTTCTAAGGGAGTAGTAAAAAATAAAAAAATAATAACAGCCATATATTATGTCTCTGCATGATGTTGACTGGGATCACTCATGCAGCCGCATTCAGCTGAAGGCTCAACTGAGACTGGATGTCTAAGATGACTTCACTCATATATTTGGCACCTTAGCTGGTATATTAGTCAGTGCTTGCACTGCTGTAAAGAAATACCTGAGACTGGGTAATTTATAAAGAAAAGACTTGGCCCACTTGGCCCACAGTTCTTTTTTTTTTTTTTTTTTTTTTTTGAGGCAGAGTCTTGCTCTGTCGCCCAGGCTGGAGTGCAGTGGCACAATCTCGGCTCACGGCAAGCTCTGCCTCCTGGGTTCACGCCATTCTCCTGCCTCAGCCTCCCGTGTAGCTGGGACTACAGGCGCCCGCCACTGCACCCGGCTAATTTTTTGTATTTTTAGTAGAGACGGGGTTTCACCGTGTTAGCCAGGATGGTCTCGATCTCCTGACCTCGTGATCCGCCCGTCTTGGCCTCCCAAAGTGCTGCGATTACAGGCCTGAGCCACCGCACCTGGCCAAGGCCCACAGTTCTGCAGGCTGTACAGGAAGCATAGCAGCTTTGGCTTCTGAGGAGACCTCAGGAAACGTACAATCATGGCAGAAAGTGAAGAGAAAGCTGGTACTTCACATGGCTGGGAGCAGGAGGAAGGTTGGGGGTAGGTGCTATCTACTTTTAAACAACCAGATCTCATGAGAACTCACTCACTATTCAGTATCAAGGGGGTAATGGTGCAAAACTGTTCATGAGAACTCTGCCCCCATAATCCAATCACCTCCCACCAGGGCCCACCTCCAACACTGGGGATTACAATTCAACATGATACTTAGGCAGGGACACAGATCCAAACCACATCAACTAGGATGTTTGGAAGAGCTGGAAGATGACTTGGCCTCACTCTGCATAGAGTGTCATAATTCAGTAGTCTAGCCTGAACTTATCTATTGGGCAGCTGGATTCCATGAAAATAAAGTTAGAAGCTGCCAGGCTTCTCAAGACCCAGACCTAGAAGTCAAAGCAAGTCATGGGACCAGCCCATATTTAGGGGGAAGAGAAGTAGACTCTACTTTTTAATGGAGAAGCTACAGATTCACATTGCAGAAGGAGACTGAGGTAAGAAGAATTGTTGTGATAATCTTTAGAACTAATCGACCATATAGCACCATATTATTATTTTATATATCACCAATTTACAATAAAAAAAGTGTATGCAACATATACTTCCATCAGATTGCCATGAATTAAAAAGTGTCAGCAAGGATATGCAGCAACAATAACTCTTATATACTCCTAGAAAGAGTGTAATCTTGAATGCCCACTTTAGAAAGCAGTTTGGTATTAACCACCAAAGTTCATAGGTATATACCTGAAAAAATGGTGCATGGGTAGACTAGAAAATATGTACAAGAAGGTTCATAGCATCATCATTCATAACTCAGTATTGCCCAAAACTAGAAACCCTAAACTTCATTGAGTCTAAAATAGATTTTGTGGAAATATGAAATATTATAAAGCAGTGAAAATGAACAAACAATACAGTCAGCAACATGAATGAATCCTTTATACATAATGTTGAACATAAAATCCAAGTCACAAAAGGATGGACACAGTGTGTTTTCATTTATGTGAAGTTCACAAACAAGCAAAAAGGAACTGTGTTGTTTAGGGATGCAAACAAATAATACAACTATAAAGGAAAAAAGAGAAATTGTTACCATTTCAAAGCTAGAATAGGAGCTTGCCCCAATGAGGATGAAGGAGGATAAAGAGGAGAATCTAGGCAGAGGAAACAGCATAACTGCATGATTGGAGCTATTTAAATTTAAGGAAATTAAAGAAAGCCCGTGCACAAAAGGAAGAACAGGAACTTACAAAGCAATTTAAGGATTTTCAGGTTTCATGCTAAGAACAACAAAAAGGCCATTGATTGGTTTTAAGCAGAGGATAATATAATCAGAGTTTCATTTTCAAAAGGTAATTTTGTCTATTGTGTGTAAATTGATTAGAGAAAGTCAAGAGTGGATACAGGGATATAGTTAGGAATCTATTTGCAGTGGCTTCAGGTGAGAGATGATATGGCTTCAATGGTGCAGTGACTGGAAAAGGTGAGAAAAGAATAAATCTAAGATAAACTTGGAAAGTGGAATTAACAAGAGCTGATGCTTGGCAATTAAAAAAAAAAAAACAAATGAGTTAGAGTGACTTTTATCTTCTGGCATGATCAACAGGGTGCCATTAACCAAGAAAAGGAACACTAGTGGAGGGCTGAACCTTGATTTTGGATTCCCGGGAGACATGAAATTACAGATGTTACCGAATAAGTTGAATAAATGATCTGGAGCTCAGATGAGGTGCTTGAGTCAGAAAGAGGAATTTGGGATTCATCAGCACTGACACTGATATACATCTTTTAATATATATATCAATATATCAAGACACTGATATATCTTTTAATATACCATGGCAGTAGATGAAATGGGGCATAGCTGAAATACCAGGAGAGGTAAAATGACTCAGAAAGGACAGGTAGAAGCAAGAAGCAGCGAAGATATTAAAACTCTATGCATAAGGTACTGTGTTTGATCTTGGGGGCACATGGATGAATAAGATATGGACCCTACTTTACTGCCAAGTAGAGAAGATGGACACTTTAGGATATTACATCTATCTTACTTCGTAAATGACAGTGTAAAGATAAGTACAAGATGCTGTGGGAACTCAGAGAAGGGCAGTGAAGCCTGGAAAGTCCAGTAAGAATTAGCCAGAAGAAGAAAGGTGGGAAATGCAATCCAGGCAGACATAATAAGACACAGAAGCACTGAGGTCTGAAAGAATATCATGTATGTACACGATTGCAAGCAGACCAGTATTATTAATGTACAGAGTTTGAAGGCTAAGTGACGGGACATCAGAGCAAAGAGGGAGAAAGACCCCAGTCATGGGCACTTTGGATGCCTTGCCAAAGAACTTAGGATTGAATCAGTAGGAATACAAGTGACATGGTCATATTTGCATATTAGAAAGATTACTTAAACTGTGAGTGAGGGGTGAGGGTAAACTGAATACAGCTGAACTGGTTAGGAAAACAATAAGTGGCCGAATAGTGGGTGCTGATAGGGACATAGGAGAAATACATTTGATAAATATTTAGGACTGTTCTTTAATTCAAAGAGCCTTTCTGGAAGGTCATAAATGCTCATTTCTAGTTTGTCCCAGTTTTAAAAGCAGTTGATTGGTATTTGGGGGAGATGGCAGTGGCCCAAGTTGTCAATCTCTGAATTCCTACACACCACACACACACACACACACACACACACACGCACACACAGAGCAACTAGATAGCAAAGCCAAAATGCCTAAGCAACATTTACAATAAAGCTAGGGGACCTCGAAATACAAGCAGGTGGTGTAACCCCTCAACAGTCACAGACCGTCAGGGTCTGTGTGGGAGGAAGAAGGTAGCCATGAAGCTGAGGACCGAGACCACTGCCAGCAGGGGAGAGCAGGTGCGGGCAGAAGCCTCAGCAGCCATGGGCTTGAGGGCCACTGCTCAGAGCAGCTGGATAGGAGAGAGCACATTGTCCTCTTGGCCAGGGTGGCGCTCCTGCTGGCAGACTGCAGGCACTGGAGCAGTCCAGCCTGCCTGTAACTCCAAAACCTGTGACTCGCCGCTGCTCCCTCCCGTCTGGGACACAGCCCCACACTGAGAAGAATCTGCTGCAAACAATCCAAAGCAGCACTAGGACAAATGGGATAAAGAAAAGTAAAGGTCCAGTGGAGAGGGCTTAGGGCCAGGGAATCCCAGAAAGCAAGCCACTGACGCTTTGACCACTATGCAAAAACAACAGAAGTGGGAGCTTCTTAAAGTCAGAAAAGATTTCCTCCATTCCATCCCATTATAAAATTTTGGGAAAAATGGAACTGAACACCAGGAGAGTATGGAGGGAAAATCCCATACACAATTATTATTTAAGAAAAAAAAAAAAAAAGAAGCAAATAAACATCTACAGACAAGGAAGGCAGGCCAGGAAGATGTGCCCACAAAACAGCTCAAAATAGTAACTTCACATTTTAAAACAAGTCTAAGAACATTAAGAAAATTATTCAAGATTTTGAATAATGGTGTTTTGTGGAAGAATGTGTTCACTGGGTAACTCATAAGTTGCAATCAGAAAAGCTCAGCATTGAGGTGACAAAACGACAAAGAATTAGAGATAAAAGGAAAAATATTTCCAACACAAAGATGAAATGAAAAGGAATACCAGAGAAAAGAAACACAAGAGATAATATGCCTTAAAAGAAATAGGAAGTGGCCAGGCACAGTGGCTCACACCTGTAATCCCAGCACTTTGGGAGGCTGAGACGGGCAGATCACTTGAGGTCAAGGGTTCAAAACCAGCCTGGCCAACATGGAGAAACTTTGTCTCTTCTGGAAAAACATAAATTGGCTGGGCTTCCTGGCACACATCTGTAGTCCCAGCTACTCGGGAGGCTAAGGCAAGAGAACTGCTTGAGTCCAGGAGGTGGAGGTTGCAGTGAGCTGAGATTCCCCCACTGCACTGGGTGACACAGCAAGACTCCATCTAAAAAAAAAAAAAAAAAGAAAGAAAAGATGTAAAAAAGGAAATTTAAAAGCCATATTTTTTAAAATAAAAAAGAAATGAAGAGATAGAGACTATTAGTGAAGCTAGTAGTCTAGATAAACCTTTTCCAGCAGCTACAGACAGAGCTCTGCTTTGTATCTGCCACTGCCTTAAAACCATCCTCTTAGGCATCTTTGTATCTCTGTGACTTCACTTAATTCTTGTCACATGACAAGAAGGTGATGAGAAACTGGGGGAGCCATTCTACACAGGAAAGTCAGGGAAGACTTCTCTAACCATATTCATAGCCTTACATTGTCAGGTTAGTTTGATAATAATGTTAAAATATTCAAGCACCCATGAATCCCAGTTGTTCCCCTGTGAACTAACTACAGGCCTCCTTTCCTTTTTCTTTATTTCTTCCAAAAGGTACATGGGGTATAGTTACAGATACACCTAATTCCAGACCTCGTAGAACTCACAGTTTAGTGGAAGGGACAGATAGGTAAACAGGTAAGTAAACACAACATGACAAAGGGCATACCACAACTTTGAACAGTATTACTGTTTTCGTTGTTAACTCTTCTGCTTTGGGCCTCTGAAGTCCCTGGAAAACCCTGTTTTCCTGTTTGAATTCCAGGCTGAATATCTGCCTGGCTCCCTACATCATCTTAATATTTACTTTCTATTTTTTGGCTAGATCAGTAACTTGACTTGCATGCAATACTAGCTTAATTCCCTCATAGTCAGTTGATTATAGCATTGGCTTGAGATACATGACTTAATGTAACATGACAATTTTATTTTAAAATTACTTTCTTAAAGAGCCTGTATTTTTTGCACCAAATATTTTAAATAAATGCTAAATAAGATTTTGGCCAGATAATTTAAACTGGCTATTAGCCAAGAGAATGCATTCACTGGGTAACTGTCATTATTAGAAATCTATGCTGCATTTCAGTATCACTGTATTTCTATCATTAAGCACAATCACCAACCACTTGGTTTGGTAATCAGGCAGGGAGTGTTTATCTGTACTGCAGACATTTTTAAAGACAGATAACACAGACAGAATATTCTATAAGAGACACACAAAATTAGAAGTATTTAAACAAATACATAGGTATTTAAATTATGTTCTGAACTGGCTAGTGGTTTATATTAGCTTGTCAACTCTTCTAGCTTTACCACAATTCTTTTAGATTCCTCTGAGATACTCCCAATTACTGGAAATTGCTACCTTCCCCCAAAGAATGGGGTAGCCACATTCCAGGGCCTAGTGTTGGGGACAGATGAGAAAGAACAGTGACGGTGTCTCTTTCCCAATATCCTTCACTTCACATATTACGAGGCCTCAGAACTAGAGTAAAATTGACTGTCAATCCTAGCTTTATATGAGGTGGTAAATGAAGAAAGAAGGGGATTAAAGTTCTCCAAAGGCATCTTCTCTCCAGGTGATTCTTTAATGAGGATGACAGCAGGATTGAGGCTTCTGGAAATTCTCACACAAGCATTAGATGTAATCATAGGAAGTTCCAATAAGATCCCTCAAGAGCAAGAGAATAAGGTCAGGAAAAAGTCATCTTCTGAAGATACATACTTCAAGAAACAATAATTATTTTACAAAACGACACAGAAAACACTTAGATGTAAGATACGTATGTATTTTAATCTCATTAAACCACTCCATTAATACTTCATAACGCATCTCTATGGTCACACTTATCACACTGCAGCAGAATTCTAAGTTTTTATCTATCTGTCCCTTCTACCTACCTGTGAGTTCCTTTACATAGGAACAGTATTTTAGTCATTTTTGTTTTGTTTCGTTTTACCCTCAGAATCTAGCACTGTGTCTGGCTCAGAAGAGGGATGAAGAAAATGTGTGTTGACTAAATGAGCTGGAAATATAACGAAAGAAGGCAGACATTGAATTGTAATAGGCATCTGCATGTAGTATACAGGAAAGGTTATTTGATTAAAATGTTAACGCTATTTAGAAGTACCTGAGATATATGGAATCAGCAGATATGAACAATCTGATCACTAAAATGTGTGCACCACAGTAGTGGTAGGTATTCACTAGACTATTCCAAAACATAAGCCAATTTCTTTCAAGAACACATAGTTCTAGATATCGAGGTTTTGTGCACATTCATTTCTAGAGCATTTACATTTATTAAATACCTTTTCTTTTCTTTTTTCTTTTTTTTTTTTTTTTTTGAGATGGAGTCTTGTTCTGTTCTGTCACCCAGGTTGGAGCACAGTGGCACGATCTCAGGTCACTGCAACCCCCGCCTCCTGGGTTCAAGTGATTCTCCTGCCTCAGCCTCCTGAGTAGCTGGGACTACAGGCACATGCCAACATGCCCAGCTAATTTTTGTATTTTTAGTAAAGATGGAGTTTCACCATGTTGGCCAGGCTGGTCTCGAACTCCTGACCTAGTGATCTGCCTGCCTGGGCCTCTCAAAGTGCTGGGATTACAGGCGTGAGCCACCGTACCTGGCCTACTGAATATCTTTTATGTGCCAGGTACTGAGATGGGAACTGGAACTATAATAACAGATATTCATAGTCTTTGTTATCAAGATGTTTAGTAGGAGGAAACAACAATAACAAAAAGGGTGAATGAAAGTGTCATAGGCTCTGAGGCCAGGTACTATGGCTCGCGCCTGTAGTCCTAGCACTTTTAGACACTGAGGTAGGCAGATCGCTTGAGCCCAGGAGTTTGAGACCAGCCTGGGCAATATGGCAAAACTCCTTCTCTGCAAAAAAAAATACAAAAATTAGCTGGGTATGGTGGTGCACGTCTATAGTCCCAGCTACTCGGGAGGCTGGAGTGGGAGGGTCACCTGAGCCCAAGGAGGCCCAGGCTGCAACGAGCTGTGATTGTGCCACTGCACTCCAGCCTGGGCAACAGAGTGAAACTCCATCTCAAAAAAAAAAAAAAAAAGTAATAATAATGTTATAGGCTCTGAGATAAAAGTTCGTTGCCAGCAGAGAGCAGTAGAAGAAGAGACTGATGACTTAAAGTTTTGCTAAAGGGAAATAGAGAATAAAAAGATGCTTCATCCAAATCTTAAAATATGACAAGGCGATCAACAGGGTGAGGACAGAAGAGCATTTTAGACTGAAGAAGCTTTATTGAAGAAACAATAAACTTGGTGGCTTACTTGAGCAGAGCTTACTGTGGAAGGAGTGTAGGGTTCTGGAGAGATGAGATTCCAAAGAACTTTATTTCATGAGCTAAGAAGTTTTGACTTCATATTATACAAAATTGGAAGTGACACAGTATATTAAATTGCTAGGGCCACCATAACCAAGTACCACAGACTGGTTTGGTTTAATAACAGAAGTTTATTTTATCACAATTCTGGAGGCTAGAAGTCCAAGATAAAGGTGTTGATAGGGTTGTTTCTTCCAAGGCCTCTTCTTGGCTTATAGATGTCCATCTTCTCCCTGTGTCTTCACATGGTCTTTACTCTGTACATATCTGTGTCCTAATCTCCTCTTCTTATTAGGACATCAGTTATATTGGATTATGGCCCACCCCAATAATCTCATTTTAACTTAGTCACCTCTTTAAAGATTCTACTTCCAAATACAGCTATATTCTGAGGTACTGGAAGTTGTGACTTTGACATATGAACTTGGAGAGAATATAATTCAGCCCATTAACACAGTTAGATCTAATTTAGATCATCAAGACAGCAGTGTGGACAGATGCAAGACCAGGGCAGGGAGACCCTTTGGAAGATTATTACAGTGTTTAGTTTGTATGAGTGATGATCCCAAGGTTGATTTGGTTGTTGTTTTCTCCCTGTCATGGCTGATAATCTGAATTTGAACAAGAGACACAGAGGGAAGCATGGCAAAGGAGGATGTTAAAAGGGTCAACAGGAATACCATGTTAAGGATCAGTGGTCTGTAGGATAGAATTCAGACTCCTTGGCACAGTCCATAGGCTTCTGACAATTTCCCTCTGATCCCTCAGTGCAGCAGACTCTTGTCCTGCCACTCCACACAGTGCACGCCCTGCCCTCTAGCCATAAAACCTCACAGTCTCCAATCACACTAGGCTTATCCTCAAGGCCAAGCCAGTGCCTGCTCTGCCCGCTGCCTGAAATATTCTTTCCCCTCTTCTTAGCCAGCCAAACATCTATCTACTCAAGTAGAGGTAGTCAAATGTTGCCTTCTTCGTGAAACTCGAACGTTCTCTGGCAGTGAGGAACTTCCTCCCCTAGACTCCTGGGGGCATTCTGCCTAGACACTCTCATTTGGTGCTATGATTAGTTTACATTTTACACACTTGCTACTCTAAATTGTAAACTCCTTGTGGGCTGGGACTGGCTTCCTTTGTTTCCCCAGAGCTCAACACTGTGATCACCAAATGGGAAACTCTTCAACAAATATTTGATAAATGTGTGAGAATCAAAGCCTACACCTGTTACCACCTAGACACTACCAGGTAAAGCCTTGCCCGTGCTCTCTCTCTATGATATCTCTTTTTAACTAAAACACTAGGAAGAGATTAAAGAAAGTCAGATTTTCCAAATTTGGAGCTAAATCTCTCTTATAAAAAGAAACAAGATATTTTACAAACCAGCAAGGAAAATTCCAGGGGAAAAGCCAGGGGAATCAACAGAGTTTCCAATCTGTCACCACTTTAACCCATCTTGTAAATCACTTCCAGTTTAATTTTAAAGGACAAAACACCACTGCCTTCATGTCTTTTTCTGTTTAAGAATTTAAAAAGAGGCTCCCTTTGCCTTTCTGATCAAATCCAAGTTTCCCCATCTGGTTTTGAAGATCTTCCACGGCCTGGCTCCATTTTACCCATCCAATCCACTGTCTACACAACTGTCAGAATCACCTCTCTGAAACACAGACAGGATTATTCACTATCATACTCAAAAATACTTCAAGGCTCCTTATGACCTAAGATAATTCTCAAATTCCTCACTTTAGTTTTCTACTCTAGTAAGCCCCCATTTAATGTTGTCAGTAGGTTCTTGGAAACTGTGACTTTAATCAAAATTAAGTATAATGACACCAAGTTGTTGGGTTTATTTTCCTCATCAATGTTATAAGGAAGCAACCTTGAATGAAATGGCATTACTCGAAGACCTGCTGTACTTTGTTTCACTTAAGGTTGCAGTTTCCAAGAACTATCGACAACATTAAGTGGGGACTTACTGTAGCTGGTCCTGGTCTTTCTTGTCCAGGACATTCTCCCCTATAGACTCCAATTGTCAGCTCACTTCCTGAGTTGTCTTCACAGATATTTCTTACATTTTCCTGTTTCTGTGTCTCTACAGTGTTCAAGTTGTTCCTGAACCACCTGTACTGTTCTCTTCCATATCTGTAGTATAAATTAGCAGTCTTAATACAAAATACTTCCAATCCACTAACCTTCCCATCTGCTCTACCTCCACTGATAATCAATTCCTGTTTGGGGTCAGTCTTGAACTAACAGCACCATCTGATATAGTTAATTGCTCTTTGCTGCTTGGGCCACTCTCCTCCTTTGACTTCTAGGACACCACTTTCTCTTCTTCTTCCTCTTCTGTCTTCCATGAGCTGGCTGATCCTTCTTTAGCTTTTTTATTTGATCTGAGTTGTCCCGACCTCTACAAGTTGAAGTATCTAAGATTTAATCCTGCTCATCTCTTTTCTAAACACACTCATACTTAGATTTCATCCAGTTCCATGGTTTTCAATTTCATCAATAGGTTAAAAAGATCCAATTTTCTATCTCCAGCTCTCTCTCCTTTCCCCTGATTCCAGATTCATATGTTCCACTGTCTAATCAATATCTCCACTTGAATGTCAAAAAGGTATCTCAAACATAGTATGTCCAAAACTAAACACTTTATTTCCCTCTTCCCTAAAACTTGCATCTATCATACCCTTCCTCATCTTAGTAAATGACCCTCAGTTCTTCTAGATCTTAGAATCAACTCTGACTCCTCTCTTTCTCATACAATCCATTAGCAAATTTTGCATTGAAAATATGTTCAGAATTGCACTATGTCTACAAGTCTTTCACTGTTACCACTTTGGTCCAAGCCATAGTCATCTCTTTTTTGAATTACTTCAATAGTATCTTTACTGATCTCTCTGTCCCTGCACCCTTAACCCTCAAGGTGGTCTTTCTAGAGCTGATTATGTAAACTCCTCTGCTCAAAACCCTGTTAGTAGCTTCCCATCTCATTTAGAAGAAAACCAAAGTCATTACCATGGCCTATAAAGCATTATGACATCTGGCCAACCATTGCTTCTGAGTCCATCTGCTACCACAGTTACTCTTAGTCAGCTCTAGCATTTCTAGCCTCCTTGCTAATTCTTGCAGGACTCCAAGCACACTTCTGCTTCAGTATCTTTATACTTAATATTCCTTCACCAGGAATGTTCTTCCTCTAGACAGTCACAGGCTCTCTCACTTCCATCAGGTTACCTTTCAAATTCTACCTTATATGTCTGGGTATAGTGGCTCATGCCTGTAACCCCAGCACTCTGGGGAGGCCAAGGCAGGAGGTTTATTTGAGGCCAGGAATTTGAGATAAGCCTGGGCAACACAATGAGACCCTGTCTCTACAAAATTGTTTTTTAAAAAATTAGCCAGGCATGGTGGCACATGCCTGTCGTCCCAGCTACTCAGAAGGCTGAGGTGGGAGGATCACTTGAGTCCTGGTGGTTGAGGCTGAAGATCAAGCTGATACCATGCTGCTGCATTCCAGCCTGAGTGACAAAGAGAGACCCTGTCTCCCAAAACAAAACAGAAAACAAAACCAAACAAAAAATTCTACCTTATAATTGAGACTTTCTCTAACTACTTTATACAAATTAGCAACCTTACCCCATCATTCTCTAGCCTTTACCTTGAGTTATTTTTCTTCATATCACTTATTACCACTTAACAAAGTATATATTTGTTAATATGTTTTTATCTACATCCTTCCACTTAAATGTTGTTAGTTTTCTTTAGAGAATGTTGTTTTCCTTCCTTCTGTATTCCCTGGACCTAGAATAGTGCCTAGCATGTTGTAAGCATTTAGTTTAAATTGAATAAATTAATAATTGTCATCTATAAGACTGAAAGCTCCTGTGGCCACGGACTAACACTTATTGATTATATATTCCCAGTAACACCTAGCTTAGTACCTTGCCTATGGTAAAAGTTCAGAATGTTTGTCTAATAGAATTGCATCTTATTTCTCTCTGCTTCTCAAAGATGCTCTCTGTTCCTTTTTGGCAAGTTTTCATACTGCTACCTGTTTCCTTCCTTCCTATGCTCTACCTCACTTTTGCCTGTTTTCCTGTTTATATTTTATTACAACTTCCTGGAATTTCAGGAAACTTCACATTATAACTGTTATTTCTCAACTCTTAGAGGCCACACAGACTATGCCCCACAGTTTAGCAGCTTATACTAGCATGTAGTCTCTGCTTCATAGGCATTCTGCCTTGCTTTCCCAACAATACTGTAAATGGCATAATGGTAGAGATCATATAATACTTCCACATCATTGAAAACATACAAGGTAACATTCATTGGAAGCAATCGATAACTGTATCAACTCATCCAGAATAGTATCTCCATTTGCTTACTAGATATGACCACTCAGATATTTAATAGAGATCTCATTTTGCCTGAAACAGAACTCCTTGTTTAGTTACCCATGCATATTCCTTTGCCATTCTACCCCATATACTGGTCACCAGAAGGGACTCAGTTTCTTAAGCACAAAGTGCAGGAATAAACTTCTTAATTTTGAGATAAAAGATTCACATGCAGCTGTAAGATCAACTTGTAAGCACAGGGGAGATCCCATTTGCTCTCTATCCAGTTTACCCTAATGGTAACATCTTGCAAAACTATAATACAGTCTAGCACTTCCTCAAACTATGAAACAGAGATAACTATGTAACCCAGCAATTCCACTCCTATACATATACCTGAGCAAACTGAAAACACATGTCCACAAAAATACTTGTACATGAATGTTTATAGTAGCATTATTATTATTATTATTATTTTGAGACAGTCTTGCTGTGTCACCCAGGCCGGAGTGCAGTGGTGTGATCTTAGCTCACTGCAACCTCCGCCTCCCGGGTTCAAGTGATTCTCCTGCCTCAGACTCCTGAGCAGCTGGGATTAGAGGTGCATGCCACCACGCCTGGCTAATTTTTGTATTTTTTGTAGAAATGGGGTTTTGCCATGTTGGCCAGGCTGGTCTCGAACTCCTGAATTCAAGTGATCCCCACACCTCAGCCTCCCAAAGTGCTGGGATTACTATAGTAACATTATCTTTAATAGTCAAAAGATGCAAACTATATAAATGTCCATTTACAGATGAATGGGTAAACAATATGTAGTCTGTAAATACAATGGAGTATTATATAAATACAATGACCATAAAAAGGAATGAAGTACTAGTACCTGCTACAATTTGGATGAACCTTGAAATCATCATGTAAAGTGAAAAAAGTGGGACACAAAAGGCCACATGTTATAGGATTCCACTCATATAAGCATCTTGAATAGGGAAACCTGTACCGAAAGAAAGTGGTTGTTTAGGGCTGGAGTGAGGGGAATGGAAGGATAGAGGAGTTACCCTTAACTAAAGGGTACAAGGCTTCTTTTTGAAGTGATGAAAATGTTCTAAAATTGACTGTGGTGATGACTGCACTTATCTGTGTATGTCTATGGAACTGTATACCTTAAATGGGTGGACTGTATGGTATATAAATTTTATTTCAATAAAGCTGTTGAAAACAAAACATAAACTGCAGTAAAATAGCACAACCAGGAAAATGACATAGTTAAGATGTCGAGCATTCCATTACCACAAAGATCCCTGCTATTGCCTTTTATAGCCACCCTCACTTCCCTTCCACCCCCACATCCTCCTTAACCCTTGGCAATCACTAATCTAGTTTCCATTTCCATAATTTTGTCATGTAAAAATATTATGTAAATTAAAAAATTTAATATGTAACATTTGGGAACTAACTTTTTTTTTTTGAGATGGAGTCTCGCTCTGTTGCCCAAGCTGGAGTGCAGTAGTGTGATCTCGGCTCACTGCAACCTCCACCTCCCTGGCTCAAGCAATTCCCCTGCCTCGGCCTCCTCAGTAGCTGGGATTACAGATGCACGCCACCATGCCTGGCTAATTTTTTTGTATTTTTAGTAGAGACAGGGTTTCACCATGTTGGCCAGACTGGTCTTGAACTCCTGACCTCAGGCAATCCGCCCGTCTTGGCCTCCTAAAGTGCTGGGATTATAAGCGTGAGCCACCGCGCCTGGCTGGGAACTAACTTTTATTCACTCAGCATAATTCCCTGCAAATTCATTCAGGTTGTTGTGTGTATAGCTAGTCCCCTCCTTTTTATTGCTGAGTAGTATTTCTAGAAATTATTTTGATTTTTACTCTTCCTTATCCATCATATCCAATCCAGGAACAAGTCTTGTTGGTTCTACTACCAAAGTTCATCTTGGTTCTTATCTCTTTTCTCTACTTGTATGAATATACTTGTCTATACCACCATTAGCCCTCACCCAGTCTGAGAACATCAAACTGATCCTACTGCCTTCACTCGAGCTCTTTCGCAATTCATTTACCACACAATAGTTAGAATACATTTCCACTAAAAATCTTTGCATCAGGGCAGGCGCAGTGGCTCACGCCTGTAATCCTAGTACTTTGGGAGGCTGATGCCGGCGGATTATGAGGTCAGGAGATCGAGACTATCCTGGCCAACGTGGTGAAACCCTGTCTGTACTAAAAATACAAAAATTAGCTGGGCACGTGCCTGTAGTCCCAGCTTCTCGGGAGTCTGAGGCAGGAGAATCGCTGGAACCTGGCAGGCGGAAGTTACAGTGATCCGAGATCGCACCACTGTGACAGAGTGAGATTCCGTCTCAAAAAATGAATGAATAAATAAATAAATAAATAAACTCTACATCACTCTCCAAAGGCCTACCTCCTTCTTTCACTCATATACTCATTCAAATATTTATTGAGTGCCAACTATATACTGGGCATTGTTTAGACTTTGGAGAAGTGGTTATTATATTTAAAATAATGACAAAATCCCCAATCTTGTGGAATTAATACAATAGTCAGGGAAGAGCAAAAGTAAACAAAATAAGTAAAATATTGTAAAACAAACAAAAAAATAAAGCAGGAAAGCAAAATGAGAGGTTCTTGTAGGCAAGTTAGTTACATTTTTAAATAGACTGGTCAAGGAAGGTCTCATTGAGCAGATGACATTTGAGCAAAATATGAAGGAGACAGGAAAAGAGCTATGCAGATAACTGGGTGAAGAACATTCCGGGTAGAGGGAATAGCAAATATAACAGGATAACATGAAAGCAGGGTGGGAGTATGTGAGGAACTGAAGGGAAATCTGTGTGGCGGCGGGAGACAAGTGAGCAAGAGGGGAACATTTAGGAGATGAGGTCAGAGAGGTAATGAGTCCAGATGATCTACTGGCTTTTTAGGTCATTTAAAATACCTACTCCATCTTTTACTCGAAATGAGACAGCAAGCCTTGGAGAGCTTTAAACATAATTTGACTTTTAAAAATTCACTCTGGCTGCTGTATGAAGAATAAAGCACAGGGGGAAGAGGGGAAGCAAGGTGATTAGTGAAGAAGTGATTCCCAAAGTCAAAGCAAGAGATAGTGGTGGTTTGTACTAGAGTTGTAACTTTGGAGGTGGTGTGAACTGATTGGGTGTGAATGTGCCTTAAAGATTAGAGTTAAAGGGTTTGTCGATAGATTTCATGCACAGTGTAAAAGAAAAAGTCAATGATGATTCTAAGGTTTTGAGTTTGGGGAACTGTACAGATGGAGTGGCCACTGAGGTGAAGAGTGCAGCTGGAGCAGGTTTGGTAAGCTACATGGGGAAACTTGGTTTGGGACAAGCTCATGTTGAAATGCTGTGTACATTTGAGTCTGGGACTAATAGTCAGTGTTGCGGCTATATTTTGGGAGTTGTCAATGTGCGGACTGCATGTAAAGCCATTAGGCTTGATGTTATCAATATAGGGCATTGGTCTAGATGGGGAAGAGGTCCAAGATCCCTGGGGCTCTTCAAAATGAAAAGGCCTAAAAGATGAGAAGTAACTAGCAAAGGACATTGCAGAGTACTTAGAAAAAAATCCCATATTCCTTACCATAATCATGACCTGACCCTTGTCAAACTCTTTAACCTTACTCCCCAGTACACACAGGCCACTCAGTTTTTGAAACACACACACTAAGTCCCTTCCTGCCTCATGGTCATTGTCTTTGCTGTACTTTCCAACAAGCATGTTTTTACCCTGGCTCTAGTTTTAATCACTTCCTTCTCTTACTACAACTTTCAGCTAACTTGTTACTCTATCAGACTTTTCTCTAATTTTCTCAATTCCCATCTGAGTTTTCTCTAATCATCCTAATTAAATAGGTCCAACCCAACCATCTCCACCAAATTATGGCTCTTACTATATCTGAAAATTTTTTTCACTTATTTCTGTCTAAAAACCCACCCTCACTTTAACAATCGCTTACAAAATGATTAGCATATGCCAAATGAAAAAGCCTAGATATTCCTCCCAGTATGCAACTTCCTGGAGATCAGGGCCTTTCTCATCTTTTCCTTTGCCGTATCCCAATGCAGTCACATTGCTTCAGCAATCAATTCTGAGGTTTCAATAGTTATTAACGGAATAGACTTCAAGCCACTGACTGGTAATCGAAGGCCAGCATTAGAAAGAGAATACTGACAAACCTACAATTAGATAGAGGGAACTGGTCCCGTCACTCGCGCCTTAACGCAAAGGGGTGGGACAATCCGCGCGCATGCGTCGTTGTCCTCTGCTCGCCAGGCTAAACCCCGCCCTTTTTCTTAGCCCAGTTTTACTATGGCACATGCGCAGTACGGAATCTGTCTGTTAGTTTGTCGGCGCTACCAATAAAGTTTTAGTGAGCACCGACTCCCTTTTCTTTGGCAAGATGGCGGAGTACGACTTGACTACTCGCATCGCGCACTTTTTGGATCGGCATCTAGTCTTTCCGCTCCTTGAGTTTCTCTCTGTAAAGGAGGTGAGGGGGTCTTTGGGCTCTAGGAAGGCGTGGGGGCGGGTGAGTTGCTGAGCAAGGCCGAAAGGCGGTGTTTGTAGCGCTAGGCCTGACACGTGCGAGGCGGTCGCGAGTTTGGTTCCTGGACGGACAGTAAGGATCTTGTGGTAGTTTAGCGTCTTCTCAGTTAAGAAGCACCGCGGTATTCGGCAGTGAGGAGGAGGGAGGTTACGGAGAGAGAAAAGACGTCTCCTTCACTAACTGAGGTGTCAGTGCCAGAGGGACGTTCGCATCCGTTCTCGGAAGTTGGTGATTCGCTGGTTTCTCTAGAGAACGTTAGAGCTTCACAGGCCGGCTTCTAAAAGCAACCTGGAGTGTTGTTAGAGCTTTTGATTTTTCTTTTGGAAATGGTGGGAAGCCTGGGCTTGGCTATGGGTTTTTGTATATCGAGTCGTTTGGAGTGATTCTCTTACACTTAAAATAAGTATCTAGCGCTTTAATTTTCATCAGGTTGTGAGTTCTTTGCGTTTTCTTGTCTTTGATAAGTAGGACTTTCTAGAACAGCGTATTTCGTCGGATGGGGACGGCGCTCCCTTGCCTCCCCCCCAAAAAAATCCCCACAATCTTTAAATGTGTTTTCCAGTGTGTATATTGTACTGACTTCAAGTGATTTGAATTGGTCGTTAATGTTCAATTATCTACTCAAGATATTGTGAATAAATGTGTCATTCTGGAACATCTTTTTAAACCGTATGTCAGTCCTAAAAGTTTTATTGGACTTGAAAGTTTTGGCTAAAAGAAAATTGACATTAGTTATACCGTGAGTTTATTGGGAAATTGATGCATTTTAATAATGCAAAGTAATTTGCAATGATGAAGGAATTTTGGCCAGAAAAATAAGTGAATTCTGTTTCTGAAAGCAGACTACAATGTAAGTCTACTTAGGGAACTCTAGATTTGGGGAGTGGATTTTGTGTAGCAAAAGACAAAAAGCAATAAAACAAAAACGTCCCACAAAACCGGCTGCCAGGTGGTTGTGGCTTGTTAGGTGTAATCCTTATATTCCTATGCACCTTTTCTAAACATAGACAACTCTGAAGTTGTTGATGTTAGGTAACGGCCAAGATCATTTTCAGTAAATGTCCAAGAATGTCTTGTCATGTAAAACTTTCTCTTGAAAAGATATATTTTTGCTTTGATTCTTCTTTTTACGCCTGTATTTTAGATCTTGAGTAAAACATTCCCATCTGCATTGTTTTCTTTTCTGGAAAAGTGAGGACAGAAGATCTAGTAAAAGTGCCATATTTTGAAAGCCTTTTTACCAGCTACTTGTAGAAGTACTTCTGAACTAGCTGAACTTTATTTATTTTTGTGTTCTTTATAATTTCATTTTTTTAATGGCAGAAGGAAAGGAGGAATATGTAAATGTAAATTAGATTTTCATAGGGCTAGACGAAAACTATGAACGGCAGGCAGTTGAGAATCAGTGGGAAAAACTGCCCAATACCCACCTCTTTGGAGAAAATGTTGGTAAGATGACTGTAATATACCAAGAGGAAGACAGATGCTGGAGTATTTAATTACCAATTACTAAGTACATTTTATTCTTGGACAATACAGGGGTTAGGAATGCTGAACTCCTGCAGTCAAAAATCTGTTAGAACTTTTGACTCCCCCAAAACTTAATAATACCCCAATGTTGACAGGAAGACTTACTGAGAACATGAACAGTCTTGTGTTGTATGTGTTATATACTGTATTCTTACAATAAAGTAAGCTAGAGAAAATGGTCTTAAATTATAAGGAAGAGAAAATACACTTACTTTTTAGTAAGTGGAAGTACATCATCATAAAGATCTTCATTGTCTTCATATTGAGTAGGCTGAAGAGGAGGAAAAGGAGGGGTTGGTCTTGCTGTTTCAGGGGTAGCAGAGGTGGAAGAAGTAGAGGAAGTGGAAGGGAAGTCAGGAAAGGCAAGCACACTTGGTGTAACTTTTATTGAAAAAAAGTGCATTCGTGGACCTGTGTGATTCAAACCCTTGTTCAAGGGTTAATTGTATAGGGCCATGTAACTGTGAGAAATCCAAGATAAAACCCAGACATCTCACCACTAAAAACTTACCTATCCTTTAGAGTTGAATATTTTTGATATAAGGTAAAAAGTAATAAATGTCCAAGAGGTACTGGTAGGGTGCTATCAAAATTGAGATTCTGTTATCTTCGGTGAGGAGAGTACTTTGAGGAGGTGAGGCTTTGAGTTTTGAAGGCTAGATGGTTAGGATACAGTCAGTGATCCTGCTATGTGAGGGTACAGCAGCCCCCCAACACCCCCTTAGCAGTTTCAGTTTCTGCAATTCCAGTTACGGTCCAAAAATACTAAATGGAAAATTCCAGAAATTAGCAATTCGTAACTTTTAAATTGTGCGCCCTTCTGAGTAGTAGGATGAAATCTGTCTCGCTCCCTTGCTTTAGACTGGGACATGAATCATCCTTTTGTCCAGTGTATCCACACTGTATATGCTAACTTAATTGTTATATTTTGTTATTGTTAATCTCTTCTGCGCAGTTTATAAATTAGACTTTATCGTAGGTATGCGTGTATAGGAAAAAAACAGTAAATATAGGATTGGGGCTATCTGCAGTTTCAAGCATCTGCTGGGGGGTCTTGGAACATTTAGCTCGTGGATAAGGGGAGACTATTGTATTGCACTGAGAGAAAAACAATTTCATATATTTGTAGTACATTGGAGAATATAAGCCTCATGAGAGCAGAAGCTTCCTTGTGCTCTCAGCACGTAATATGGAGTCTGGCATAAAGGCTTTTTATGATTGTTTAATAAATGATTGAATGAATACATACTTGTTTCTCACTATTTTCATGTGAAGCAGGCCAGATAGTGAAATATTTAGGACCCTGGGCTCTGAATTGGAACCTTCATTACTTTGTCATTTAATACCTCTGTACAGTCAACAGATTCTTTTACCCTCTAACCTTTTCTCATGAAAAAATTGTGGAAATTTGATTCTCCTTTTTCATGTGAGTACTTATATAGTATTTTCAATTGTTGCTTCTTGATACGAAGTCTGAAGTATTTGCTTTCTGCCTATGAGGGCAGAATTGAGAGGCAGATGTAGATTTCAGAACAGGTCAGTAACACCTGACGGTAGAGGAGCAGGGCTATTGAATCTATTGTGGAGAGAGACGTGGCAAATTAAAAGTTATTAATAGAGTGGTGAGGAGCGGTTGCATGCTTGGAAAAGAATGTTTTTATTTAAGATTACGGTTTCTACAGCGCAAAGTGATGAGAAGTTAAGATTTTTCTGGTAAATTTTATCAGATACAACATTCATTCATAAAAGTACACAAATATAAATGTACTGGTCAATGATACATATTTTTTCAAAATGAATAGTGAATACATTTATGTGACCACCACTCATATTAATAAATAAAACATTACAGACATCTTTAAACCTTCCTCTTGACCCCTATTAGTCACTACTCACACCCCCAAAGATAAGCTGTAGTCTGATGATTCATTTTGCCTGTTTTTAATTTTTACGTCGGTGGAGTTAAGCATTTACCACCATGTACTGCTTTGTATGACTGCTTTCACTCAGCGTTGTTTGTGAGTCATCATGTTTTTAGGATAGCAGAAGTAGTTCATTGATTTTTCAGTGCCGAATGTTAGTGTCTTATGAGTATGCTGTGGTTTGTTTTCTCATTTTAACATTGATAGACTTGGCTATTACAAATAGTGCTCCTGAATACATTTTTGGAAGTGCACGTTGACTATATGCACCCATTTGTTTTGGATGCCTCAAAACAGAATTGCTGGGTCAAAAAGTATGTTTGGCTTTGGGAGATAAAAATCTTACAAAGTGGTTTTATTCCTGCCAGAAGAGTGTATGTTCCAGTTAGTCTACATCCACAGCAACACTGGTAGTGTCAGGATTTTTAAAATTTTTATTGTAATTTTTAATATGCATTTACTTATGATTAATGAAGTTGAGAACCTTTTCATGTGTTTTTTGGCCATTTCGTTGTCTTCTTTTGCGAAGTGCCTATCTTTTAGCCATTTCAATTGCATGGTCTGTCTTGTCTTACTCATTTATAGGAGTTCTGCATGTAATTTGGAAGGTTCGGTTTCACTCTTATGGCTAAATACCATTTGACCACCTTCATTTTTACTTCTTGCGGGCAGTGAAATGTTGTGGCATTTGCCTGGATTTTTCTTTCCTTGCAAAATTAAGTTCAGTACAGATTTCTCTCTTCTTTTGCTGAAGCATTTATGTCCCTGAATATTTTGTAGAATCTTTACATATTACTCAGTACACTTCATGTTGATGTGAGTTTGTATATGTATCTATTTGCTCCCTGTACTATAGGTTAAATTATGTTTTTTGGACCCTTTGCAAAGCAAAAGCCTGTTCTGACATGGTTGACTTAAAAAATCGGTGCAGTTTTTGTTTCAGCAGTGTGGATGGAGAAGCATGTTAGAGTTTATTACGAATTACCTGGATATGGAGAGGTGACAGCTATTTCTGCTTTATAGAAAAGATGGTGTGGATTTTGTTTATTTATCCACAGCCTTGCCTAGAAAAGATAAGAGATGGTTTGTAGGGACACATAAAAAATAAGATCATATAAATCAGAAGGAGGTTGGAATGTCTATAGTAATTCTCTTTATTTTAAAAATTTTAGGTAAGTAAAATACTTTTATGTCTGTAAGTTGTTTGCTTGCCATATTGCTTGCCATTATTACAAGAGGGGGAAGTTAATAGTTTATCATATTTTATAAAGTATTTCTTGAAATATATTTCCAGGTAAATTAGTCTTAGTATTAATCAGTTTATTTGGGAGACTTAAATATATTCATTAGAAAGTTATCTTCTTTTGCAGATATATAATGAAAAGGAATTATTACAAGGTAAATTGGACCTTCTTAGTGATACCAACATGGTAGACTTTGCTATGGATGTATACAAAAACCTTTATTCTGATGATATTCCTCATGGTAAGTTTTGTCATTAGAATTGAAGCTTGTCTTGTGACTTGAGGATGTGTGTATTAAAGTTTTATGATTTATAAGAGAGCTTTAGCCAAAAGACTTAATTATTACTTGAATGTTAATGTTCTTTGGGTGAGAGGTTATATAAAGGTTTCATGTCTTCTGAAGTGTATTGTTTTCTCCCTGTGAAAGATGTGGAACTACTTTAAAATATGGTCATCAGATACTTTCAGTTCATAGTATGTATCATCAAAGTTGTGCTTATGATTCACATTCCTTAGAATTATCTGAGAATGTTGCAGTTCTTGGGTTGCTACCTTTTTTAGTTACTGAATTGTGTGCCTTAGAGATTTTTTTTTTTATTTTAATTTTGAGGCATCTAGTGTAGACATTGTTCTCCAAATATGTCCCCAGGACCACCATCATCAGTTCACCTGGGAGAGCTTGTTAGAAATGCAGGTTTTTGGCCACACACCAGACTTACTTAATCAAAACTGTTAAGTGAGGCCTAGCACTCAAGTTGGAGAAGTACTGTGATACAGTGTTTTCCAAACCCTTGCTTTCTATGGTAACGTTACTTAAAAAAAAAAAAAAAAAAAAAAAAAAGTGGTTCTCTAAGTTTGGGAAATACTTCTGTGTCATTTCTTCAACACACATTACATTTTTAAAGATTCCAAGAATTCTGGCAGTAGAGAAATACAGTATACTCTGTTTAAATTGGCATTTCTCAAAATTTGATCATAAATCTTCTCCTGTGTTTGAGAAAGACTGCTCTAGAATATACTTTCTAATATATAATGCAGAAATTATTACATTAAACATAATCCACCTGTTTGACTTGTAGTTCCCTACAACAACAGTAGCTCTTCTTTAGTTTGTCATATATAAACAAAAAGGAAACTGTTTCTTAGTTTCTTTTTTCTTTTTTTTTTTTTTTTTTTTTGAGACAGAGTCTCTCACCCTCAGACAGGGTGGAGTGCAGTGACATGATATTGGCTCACTGCAGCCTCCACTTCCCAGGTTCAGGTGATTCTTCTGCCTCAGCCTTCTGTGTAGCTGGGACTACAGGCACGCGCCACCATGCCTGGCTAATTTTTGTATTTTTAGTAGAGACGGGGTTTCAGCATTTTGGCCAGGCTGGTCTCGAACTCCTGACCTCGTGATCAGCCCGCCTTGGCCTCCCAAGTTCCTGGGATTACAGGCGTGGCGCCACCGCCCCCAGCCTATTTCTTAGTTTCTTAATGAAACATTAAGGTGTTACCAGAGTTGGTTATGTGCAAGTTTTCTCCACCTTTTCATAGTATAGTAAAAGGAACAATAGAATTTGGTTTGAGAGGTTATAGAGCTGGATTTATAGTTAAAAGAGATTATTTAATGGATTTAAATTCCATTCAACCTAGTGGATAGCCTGTAATAGTAATATGTAAGCCCCTCTGAGTTTTTGTTCAAAAACTCCTGGATAATATTCACCTAAGAAAATTAAATGGGAACAAATATAAAAACACTTGGAATGAAGTTTCTGCAATGGAGAATTAAATGATAGATAATTGGGTCCTACCCTTTTTTTCTTTCACCTGTGTCACCCCAAGGCTGTATATTCTCCAGTTTCCCTTAAGAGTAGGAAGAGGATTCCCTTTTCCTTTTTGTGGCTTTGTATTACTAGAAAAAAAGAAATTAGGGATCGGGGGACATTTCTGAGTGAGTAGCCCCTGGCATGTGAATATATTGGGGATAAATAAATGTATGTATGGTTTAAATACTCTGAAAAATTTCCAGACTTTCTCATGAGTAGCACACTTTAACATGCCTTAACATTGTAGTACTCTTCTGCACTTTTAATTAGCTTTGAGAGAGAAAAGAACCACAGTGGTTGCACAACTGAAACAGCTTCAGGCAGAAACAGAACCAATTGTGAAGATGTTTGAAGATCCAGAAACTACGAGGCAAATGCAGTCAACCAGGTAAACTCTTCTTAATTTTGAATTCGAAAAATTCTCCTTTCTGGATTAATACAAATGTTAATTCAAACTTTATTCAGTATCCCATAGTAAAAGTTCACGGGTTTAAATGAGTGCTCTATTTATTTTTAAATGTTCATTTATCCTTATTTTGTAGGGGCCAGTATAATTAATAAATGTTTATATTAATGCTGTTTTTTTTTTTTTTTTTTGAAAACTTCTTTAGTACTTATCTGTACTGATTATGCTACAGAATTTCCATCTCCTATTTCCCCCTTCCTGGGGACATTTGGCAATGTCTGGAGATACTTTTGGCTGTCATAACTGGAGGGTGCCATTGGCACCTAGTGAGTAGAGACCAGTTATGCTGTTAAGCATCCTACAGTGCATAGGACAGCACCCCTCCCGCTACGCCCCAACAAGGAATTACCTAACTCAAAATGTCCATTAAGAAACGCTGTGCCATTGTGTGGTGGCTCACGCCTGTAATCTCAGCACTTGGGGAGGCGGAGGCAAGCGAATCGCTTGAGCCTAGGAGTTCGAGACCAGCCTGGGCAACATGGCAAAACCCTCTATCTACCAAAAAAATAAAAGCAACAAAAAATTAGCCAGACGTGATGGTGTACGCTTGTAGTCTCAGCTACTTGTTACTTGGGAGGCTGAGGTCAGAGGATGGCTTGAGCCCAGGAGGTGGAGGTTGCAATGAGTCAGTGTCATATCATTTCATTCCAAAGTAGGTGAGGTAATGAGACACCATCTCAGGAAAAAATAAAAAAGAAACCCTGTGCCTGAGCAATACCTAGCGCCTTAGAGCACAGGTGTATCTCGTTATAAGAGAAACCTGAGCTCACTTTATTCCTGGCTACATTCTTTCATACCCTTCCAAGCTCCATGCCCAGCCCAAGGAGGGTAGTTTTGAGCTGATAAGATTATTTTATTCCTAACTTCCCTTTACCTGGAAATAGATTTACTGTTTCGTAAGCATGTTGCCTTACTCTGACTTAGTACATGTCACAGGTAGAAGTCGTTTGGGTTATTAGAAGCATTTAAAAATAAAATCTCTTACTAAAATTGAATATTGTCATTTGAGATAAATCCTAGCTACCAATGAATTCACTTGAGGAATTGCTGGATGTTTTGCCTTGCTATACCTTTAATTTCTATGTGTTTAAACCAAATTTTTAGAGATTGGCTCTTAAGTTTTCCTTTGTGATTTGTGAAGATGTTACCAGATATTTTTAGAAAAGCAACAAATACACAATTACTGTGCCATACTATAGCATACTATACTGTACTATACTATACTATGACATATACTACACATAAATACAGTCAACTCTCTGTTCTGCATCTGTGGATTCAACCAACTGCAGACTGAAAATATTCAGGAGAAGAACCTAAAAAATAACAATACTACAATAAAAAATACAAATAAAACTACAGTATAACAACAACTATATGATATTTACATTGCGTTAGGTATAAGTAATCTAGAGATGATTTAAAGTATATGGGAGGATGTGTATAGTTTACATGCAAATACTGTGCTATTTTACATAAGGGACTTAAGCACCTGCAGATTTTGGTATTTGAGGGAGCTGGTGAATAGGGGGTAGGCGAGGTTTTGGAACTAATGCTCTGGGGGTACCAAGGGATGACTATATGCAGGAAAACACGCACACAGAGATATATATATACACACACATTACATGCATAGGCGGAGCTATATATTATACTAAACTACTTGTATGCTTTTAGAATAAGTAGTTTTAGATCTTCAGGTCACATGTAGGTGATTACAAAGGGACACCTGAAATAATCCAGTTGTTAGACTACAACAGAAAATTTAGGATGTTGTAGTTCAGTCACTCAAAGACTGGAAAGTTATGGGATCAAAGTATGAATAAGGTGAATGTAGATATGTTCACCAGTTAGTAAAAGAGGATCCTTGTAGCTTAATAGGTACTGAATTTGAGATAAATGAAAGGATCATGTGTTAAAAACTTGTAATCTTATTATACTTACAAACTACCTATTTTCAATGTGAAAACCTTTTTCTGACAATTCCCCCTTTTTAAATTTCATTGAACATATAGTATCATACTTAACACTTTCCTGGAAATAATCAGCCAGAGGACAGTGATTATATACGTGAGTGGTGTAAGTAGCGCAATACAAAATTATTCACTGTGATCCACTGCAAGTGTTTAGTTTTTGTGGAAGTTCTTCTGTGTTGGAATTTCATGTACATTTCATACTCAGTATTATAATACACCTATATTAATTTTTATGGGGACATATCTCGCCCCATTAAATCTTCAAGCAAAATTGCGCTCCCCAAGATACATTATAGCATATTTCTTCACGTGAGAAGGATAAGAAAATGTTTTCGTTTTGGAAAATGCAGTCAGGTGCAGTGGCTCACACCTGTAATCCCATCACTTTGGGAGGCCAAGGTGGGCAGATCACTTGAGGTCAGGAGTTTGAGACCAGCCTGGCCAGCATGGTGAAACTTCATCTCTACTAAAAATACAAAAATTAGTTGGGCATGGTGGTGTGTGCTTGTAATCCCAGCTACTTGGGAGGCTGAGGCAGAAGGATTACATGAACCTGGGAGGCAGAGGTGGCAGTAAGCCGAGATCACGCCAGTGAACTCCACCCTGGGCGACAGAGTGAGACTCCATCTCAAAAAACAAGAACAACGAAAATGCTCATAAGGTGGGCAGCTACCCTTGTATCCCCTGTCCCTTGATGTCTTTATTATCAGTTTGTCTTTTACCAGTCTGTCAGCATCTCAAGATAATGCAAAGCTAATTTAAGAAAAATTAAATATGGCACTTGGTTATACCTAATGATTATGTAGGGTATATAGCATAGCTGTCATGTACATGAGACGTGATTTTTTAATTTTTATTAATTATTTTGAGACAGAGTCTCACTCTGTCGCCCAGGCTGGAGTGCAGTGGCACCATCTCTGTTCACTGCAACCTCCAACTCGCAGATTCAGGTGATTCTCCTGCCTCAGCCTCCCAAGTAGCTGGGATTACAGGCACCCGCCACCATGCCTGGCTAGTTTTTGTATTTTTAGTAGAGATTGGGTCTCACCATGTCGGCCAGGCTGGTCTTAAACTCCTGACCTTAGGTGATCACCTGCCTCAGCCTCCCAAAGCCTTCCAAAGTGCTGGGACTATAGGCATCAGCCACTGTGGCCAGCCAGGCATGATTTATTAATCTTGTAAATTTGTCAGAATCATCCTTTTGAAAAATATTAACAGATTGGAAGAGGGGACAAAATTTGTATATAGGATTAGTTTCTTGTAGTTTGTACATGGTACATTTATGTCAGTCTCTATAATTAGACTATATTATCTGTTAGAAATCTGACCACAGAGAGCAAAAACCATTCTCAATAGATTACCACTAAGTAGACTACTGACCTTACTAGAAATAGTCAGAATCTTCTGGTTTTATTACGTGACAGACTTCTAAAGGCCTTACCTTAGTTGTGGTGAAACAACACTAATTTTCAATTAGAACTAAAGACATCTGAAAGTGAATTTTAAAGTTTGTAGCTCTTTTGTATACTTACTCTTTACATTCAAAACATGTAATGTCCTGCTTATTTTATTCTGGAAGTCTTATAACATTTATGTATTTATTTAAGGTGACTTTGCATAGGTGATAATTTAGAAATTGGATATGCTTATTTTGTTTTCTGTGGCCTTTAAAATACTGTAATTTTTGTTTTTTATTAGGGATGGTAGGATGCTCTTTGACTACCTGGCAGACAAGCATGGTGTAAGTGTTTTAAAAATATTTTAAAGTTGTCATGTTTTAATAATGCTGACTAAAGACTGGTTTGTACAGATAGGCTCATGACTTGGCCTAAGAATATAATTTCCAGATTCATTTATTAATTATAAAATCTGGTTCTATTTTTAAAACTTCAGTTTTTATAAATTGTTGCTGATAGGAAAATTTGTGCTTATAGCTCACCTTTAGGTAATAGAAATTCTCAAAGCTTTCATTTATTCCAGAGTTGTAATAGCTGGCAATAGTTGTTGGCATTTTATATTAGTGCCAACAGCAAGCTACGTATTATATATTATAGGGCATAGGATGCCTTTTCTTATGGATTAACAAGTAAGGCAAACAGAATTAAATTTGAATTAGAAATGTTTTGAGCAATAGAATTAGGTAATACTTTGGCCGCCTTGTGGAACACAATAGCCTTTGAAATTATCAAAGTCTTTATAAGTCCCCAGATTCACAAATAAAGAAATGTTATAAGCTTTCCTAACCATCGCTCAATCTCATTTCCCTTGTGTTAACTCAAAGCATGAGGCTTTGCATATAATTCATTATTTAAGGGGTCCGTAACCCCCAGGTCATGGACCAGTACCAGGGGGCCACAGAGCAGGTGATCAGAAGGTGAGCAAGCATTACCATCTGAGCTCTGCATCCTGTCAGATCAGTGGAGGCATTAGATTTTCATAGGAGCACGAACCCTATTGTGAACTGCGCAAGCAAGGGTTCTAGGTTGCACGCTCCATATGAGAATTCAACTAATGCCCTGATGATCTGAGGTGGAACAGTTTCATCCTGAAACCAGCACAACCCCCGTTAGTTTACTTCTTTAAATAACTCCAGAGGTCAGTTCTTTAAAAGTCTCCCAAAAGCTGCCACCAAAAATAAATACCATAATCAGAGATAGATTTTAAAATATACATTAGAAGTTGGTGAATTAAACATTCATAGTTTTGACCTCAAAGACATGAATTACAATGGGGTTTTAAAACTCTGAATTAAAGAGAACTTAATCTTTTTTTTTTTTTCTTTTTAGTTTAGGCAGGAATATTTAGATACGCTCTACAGATATGCAAAATTCCAGTACGAATGTGGGAATTACTCAGGAGCTGCAGAGTATCTTTATTTTTTTAGAGTGTTGGTAAGTATAAGTACTTGATTTTTTCTTTTTTGTCTTTTGTAGGATTCCCTTGGTTCTTCAAAATGTGTATATAGATTTGGGTCTGTTCATTAAGTTTTCAACAGTCATTTGCCAAAGAGAAATAAGTAAAGGACCACTGAAAAACAGAAACCTTGTTTCAGGGCCTCAAAATTTGGAGGGTGATTTAACTTGTCCTTGAAATCCAAAAGTAGGAACAATTTTATGATTTTTAGCATTAACAGAATCATATCATGTAATGAATTTATTATTATAATATTATACAGCACAGTGAGTGGCACATTGTAGGTGCTTAATATTGTTGAGTAAATCCATTATTCCTGATTTAATACTTTATGGTATATATATTCCTTGAACTTGTTCTAAACAACTGTGGAATCATAAGGATATGTGAAATATTTTATGCCTTAGTACTAACTTTTTTCCAGTTACCTCTGCCTTCAGCTATTAAAATATAAAGGTCAATGGTTTCTTCATTACGTGGGGTGTAGATGAGTTTAAATGGTACTATTAACCATGAAGTATCCTGTTACCTTTGGCAGGCTTCTAGATTTAGTGCTTTTGTTAGAGAAGGAGAGTTGTGTGAAGCCAAATTAAAAATCAGGCCTTGGCCAGGTGCTGTGGCTCACGCCTGTAATCCCAGCACTTTGGGAGGCTGAGGCGGGCTGATGACCTGACGTCTGGAGTTCGAGACCAGCCTGGCCAACATGTTGAAACTCTGTCTGTATTAAAATACAAAAATTAGCTGGGCGTGATGGCACATGCCTGTAATCCCAGCTACTTGGAAGACTGAGGCAGGAGAATCTCTCCAACCGGGAGGTGGAGGTTGCATTGAACCGAGATGGTGCTACTGCACTCCAGCCTGGGTGACAACAAGACTCCATCTCAAAAAACGTAAACGAAGTAAATAAAAATCAGGCCTTCAAATTGATGTACTTCGTTCTCACTCTGTCTTCTGTTTAGGAAATTGTATTAAGTGCCTTCTACAGTTATCAAAACATCCTTGTTTTAACTAGCCTCTCATTTGAGAAATTATAATTTGTTACTCACCTTGGACTAGTAAGTAGGTACTTAAAGTCTAAGATTTCTTTTTTTCTTTTTTTTTGAGACAGGATCTTGCTCTCACCCAAGTTAGAGTGCAGTGGTGCCATCATAGCTCACTGCAGCCTTGAACTCTTGTGCTCAAGAGATTCTCTTGCCTCCTGAGTAGCTAGGACTACAAGTGTGCATCACCACTCATGGCTAATTTTTAATTTTTTTTTTTCCAAAATGGAGTTTTGCTATGTTGCCCAGGCTGATCTCAAACTCCTGGCCTGAAGTGATCCTCCCTCCTAAGCCTTTCAGTGCTTTGGGATTTATAGGCATGAGTCACTGCACCCTGCCTAAGATTTTCTAGTTAATCCTAGAAGTTGGGAAAAGACCTTAAAACAGAGACCTTTTGTCTCCCAACCTTGGAAGAGTTTCTTTTTGCCTTTATTTTCTGGTGCTTTTTTCTTCACTTGTAGCTCCACATGTCGCAAAATAACGTCTCTTGGCTGCTGTCTGCGGTTATTTTCTAGGAAATTAAATTTTCATTTTGTGGGGAGGGAGAGATTAGTATTACTGATTCAGGTAATTTCGACACTTAAATTGCATAGACAGTTTCACTTTTTGAAACTCCACCATCCTTTAAATAAAAAAGATTTTCTGTTTATTTCCAACTTTGCTTAAGAAAAACAACTTTTTTTCTTGCTCCTATTTGTAGATGAATTCTTAATTTACAGATTAGCTGTGGTTCACTTGCAAGTGCACTGAAGGTAATCAGTGATGCTAAACTTGTAGTAACTTATCAAAAAATTCCATCAGTTTTACTTTGAATATTACGAGGGATTTAGGAGAGCAAAAGTTGATTACTTTGGAAATGTAAACAGCTTAAACCAGGATTGTAAAATCAGAAGCCTGGTATTATTACAGGTACATGAAAAGAGTTGGTTATTTATATCATTTGTTAATGCTGGGAGTGAATTTTGAGAATGAAGATTTAGTGTCATGTTAGAGTTCCAGCACAGTAAATTTATTGTTGCTGGTCAGTGAGTGAATGTGCCATTTTGCTAAGACATGGAAACTTAAGGTAACTGCTGGAAATCCAGATATTGAAACTCTTCTAGCATATCAACCCTTGAAAGCGGGTTGGTATGAAGAGCCAACTGTAATGACATGGAGTTTAGCCAGAGTAGTACACATGAACCTTTTGAGGATTAAAAAACTTGCTACACTGCTACAAAAAGCTTTTATTCTAACACATATAACACATTCTAGTGTTAATAATATCATCATATTTATGTAGTATGGTTTTATATTAGTCTGCAAATTTCTACAAGTGACAGGTTTGTACTTGTAGATTTAGTGAATTTTTATGTTTACTTTTTAAAAATATGAAGATACAAGTTAATTCCCCATCTTTAAAAAATTGGGGGGTTAGTTTTAAACTTTTGCATTGCCCCTAACAAATCTTGTGCTGGAACTCAACTGATATTTTGCTTAAGTGATTGAATACTGTGATATAAACACTAAATTAATATGTTTTACATGAGGAACTGTCAACATAGAGTTACTGGAAATTCTGAGAAGTTACGTTCAATTCATTTTTAAATTTTTGTCCTGTCTTGTGCCACAAAACATTTGTGTTAGATGAGAGTTTGTTGCTTCCTATTGGCATATTGGCAGGCTAACAGTGCCAAGCTTAAAAGAATAGATATCTTTTTCTTTTGATTTAGATAGCCACTACAATAAGATCTGTGTATTTGTTTGAGATTTTGTTAATAGCAAATCTAAAAATCTTGTTTGGATTTGGGATGAAAAATGTCAGTGTTTTACTTTAATTAATTTTATTTTTTGCAGTGGCCTTTTTTTATTTCGAAATACTTTTCTGGTGGTTGATTATTTTAAATCTATGGTTAGGGAAACATAAGCTATGAAAGAGCCATTGTAACTATGATCTGAGATTAGAATTTGACTCTCCAAATGACCTATTGTAGGTCAGTGTTGTATAAATTAAAGCTGTGCGACCCTAGAATCTGCCCTTTAAAAAAAAGAAAGAAAAAGACTTATGGATTTTAGAATACATTGAGGATTGTTCAGGTACACTCTGTTCTTTGTGAAACTTCTGTTTGGTTTTGAAAATGACAAAACTGGTTTGGTGGGAATTTTTGAAAACGTTTGCTTTAAAAGTTATTAGCACTATTGATTATTTTATTAAAATTTTCCTTCATTGTGGCCTTTGCTCTGGCTCCATAATATATCCCATTCCCTTATTCCGCAGCTCTTTGAAATAAAAGTGATTTTAGTTCCTAGGACTATTTGTTATATTTTTGGAGCTATATCTTTCCCTCCCTCAGGATGTGAAATGTATTTCCTGTTTGTATATACCACTTCATTTAAAAATATTTTTCCTTAAGGCTTAAGACAGTATGAGTAATGATAATTTTTGGAGGCATTAGGATCTTGACTGAAAATTTCCCTCTGATGTACCCTGTTGTGATGTCACTGTAAGAATTGTGCATTTAATACTGATTTTCAAGCATAGTTTTTAGTATTTTAGCATCTGAAATCAGAAAGTGTCTTTACTGGGTTTTTCGTTTGGGAAACATAAAATAAAAATGTATGTTAAAATTGATGACATCTTTGACTTGATGATATATTTTAATATTCAGATGTCCTTATAAGAATTAAACATTTTATCCTTTGTGATTAGAACAATTATTTTATGGATTTTGATAAACCAGTTTTTAAATTTTCAATGAATTTTGAAACATTTTGGTACTCGTGTGGCTACCATTAAATCAAGATAAAGAATATTTCTGTCACCTCAGAAAGACCCTTTTTCTGATCATACTCCACCCATGGTCCTGGGCATCCATTAACCTGCTTTCTGTCCCTGTAGATTAGTTTTGCCTGTTCTAGAATTTTACGTATGTAAGTCGAATGATGTACTATGTATGTGTTAGGCTTATTTTTACCAGCAAGTTTTTGAGATTTATTCATGTTATCATGTGTATCAGAAGTTAGATTTTATTTATTGCTCAGTAGTATTTCATTCTGTGAATTTACCATGGTCTCTTTAATGTATTCATCTTTTGATGAACATTTGGATTACTTTTAGTTTTTGTCTATTAAAAATAAAGGTGTTATGAATATACATGTACAAGTTGTATTGTGGATATACTTTGTGATAATAACTAGAACCAGGAGTGTCATGGATATATTTCAAAATGTAATTTACAAATCTAGTCCCTGTGTTATTTGCCTGCTCTTAGAGTGTGCCAAATGTTATTTAGTACATTTGAAAGGAAGAATCTCAATATAGACTGAGTTTGTATTGTGGTCCCCAATGTTTAGATTATATATCTGTAAATATGTGTATAGATAAATGTAAATTTACATCTGTAAATATATATGTAAATATATGTAAATCTGTATACATATCTCTGCGATGATTTTCATCATCATTTTAATAACTCATATTTACCAAGTTCTTACTCTGTATCAGGTGATAATTGTAATCTCTATATGTCTCATGTCACTTAAACTATGCAACTGAGGTGGGTTTTATCCCCATGTTGCAGTGAGGAAGCTAAAATACAAACTAGCTGTTAAGTGGTAGAGACAGAATTCTTGATCGGATTTCTGATCCTGCACATAGAGTTTAACTTGTAATTATGATATCTCATTGATATTTATACTATTATGTAAAAGTGCTTCTGTAAAAAATTAAAATTGAAATTTCATCTTGAGGTGTAGAAATGTTCCCCCTCTGCTACCCTTACTTATTTCTACTGCTTTAGCACATCTGATTGGTTCAGAGTCAGTTTACCTACTTCTACTGCTTTGTTTTGAGGGAGTCCAGCTTTGCTCATTGTTATTAGCCTGGTCATCATGAATGTTTTGAGTTTGTGACTGTTCTATAAGTGGATAGAAGAGGTAGGGATGGCCCTTAGTCCCCTCTTTTTTTGGGTTAAGAATGTGGTGTAAAATTTACAGGTTTCATGATGAGAAGTGTAGTTTGGGGCAAGTTACACTCTATGTATTAGTTCACCTCTTGAAAATGGGAATAAAAAATAGAGGGTTTTTGTTAGGATTACAGGAGAACACCAACTTGTATTGCTCAGTACATAATCCTTCAGTAACTTTTTTTTTTTTTTTTTTCTGCAAGCTCCGCCTCCCGGGTTTACGCCATTCTCCTGCCTCAGCCTCCCGAGTAGCTGGGACTACAGGCGCCCACCACCTCGCCCGGCTAGTTTTTGTATTTTTAGTAGAGACGGGGTTTCACCGTGTTAGCCAGGGTGGTCTCGATCTCCTGACCTCATGATCTGCCCGTCTTGGTCTCCCAAAGTGCTGGGATTACAGGCTTGAGCCACCGCGCCCAGCCATCCTTCAGTAACTATTAATTGTTAATCAGTGGGCCTGTTTTTTTTTCCCTGTCTCCCTCTCTCCATACTGACTTCATTTGTATCATAATTTGGAAATATTTTTTGGTTCTGTACATAATTTCTCATTACGTTGTAAATGAGACTCATGAGTCTTGATTTTCCACATCTTCATTCTAACGACAAATTACATGTGAATCTAACTTGGTTTCTAAAGTTTTAGGTGCCTGAAATTTGATTAGTTGTGTATAAATTGGCTAAAGTGGGTTATAGTAATATGATGCTGCGGTTTCCTAGTTATAAAAGTTATTTTTTATTTTCTTATCTAGACTGAATATTGAAGACCTGAGTATTTTTAGCAAAGGTTTTTTGAAACAAACCAATGTGATCCAGTAAGGACTTAGGTAACTCCAGTTTTGTGTAGAGAGCTATAGGTCTTTTAGTAGGCTAGAGGGATACATGGGTATAGAACATACATTAAGTTTATTCTTCAAGAATATTCACAATATAATTAATTATGATTTCTTAAACAGGTTCCAGCAACAGATAGAAATGCTTTAAGTTCACTCTGGGGAAAGCTGGCCTCTGAAATCTTAATGCAGAATTGGGATGCAGCCATGGAAGACCTTACACGGTTAAAAGAGACCATAGATAATAATGTGAGTTTGACTTTTTCACAGTTATTCTCTGAAATATCTGTGTATCCTTCACCCTTTCTGATGAGGAAAAACACTATGCACATTGGGAATAAAAAAATTTCAAATTAGCTTTTGTTGACCTTACAAAAATCATAGTGGCTTAACTAGTTTGACTGTCCTTGAACGAAATTGTCAAACTTCTTTTGGCTCTTAGAGAAAAAAACGTAGCCTTCATTTCTGTTACACAGTTACTGTGTCCTTTTTTTCTATGCCAGTCAAAATGACACCGTGCTGTTAGTGCCAGCTATTATTGAAAGTCCTACGCAGAAGACAGTTTTCATCTACAATTATCTAATTAAACCACTTACTATGAAATGTTCAGTTTAATTCTTGCTTTTAAAATGTTTTCTGAAATGATTATAATTTATAACTTCTATTAGAGTTTATAAATTAGAACGTCTTCAGTGGACATTACTGAATCTGTCTTTACAAACAGGGTAATAATTTGGAATGTCGAGGATCATGCAGAGAGAAGGCATAGGGGATCAGACATTGATCATAATGACCCTCGTGCATGCCTTAGAAGGGGCTCATTTTTAATTACAGTTTTGAGGTTAGTGATGTTTGTCCTGCCTCTTTCTTATATATTAATGTTTTTTATGTGTACATTTTTAAATCCTTTAGTCTGTGAGTTCTCCACTTCAGTCTCTTCAACAGAGAACATGGCTCATTCACTGGTCTCTGTTTGTTTTCTTCAATCACCCCAAAGGTCGCGATAATATTATTGATCTCTTCCTTTATCAGCCACAGTAAGTTATTTCACTGTGTAATTTTGGCTCTGTTTAGATAAAATTATATGGAATTGTTTAAAATTAAAATATACGTTTCTCTGTCATTTGAATTTGTTGTCACCAGTTTTTTTGTTTTTTGTTTTTTTTCCTTCATGTAGTAGATGTGCTTGTTATTGAAAAGCATGCGACTCTTAAGTAAATTGTTTGACAAAGTGCACCTTAAGCCTTTTAAAGTGCTATTTAAAGTGTGGTCATTGGGCCAGCAGCATAGGCATCATGTAGAATCTCAGGACTCACCCTAGAGCTAAATTAGAATTTGAATAAGATCCCAGGTAACTCGTGTAAACATCCAAGTTTTAGAAATAAGGCTCTAGGCCATACTACTTTTTTTTTTTTTTTGAGACGGAGTCTCGCCCTGTCGCCCAGGCTGGAGTGCAGTGGCCGGATCTCAGCTCACTGCAAGCTCCGCCTCCCGGGTTTACGCCCTTCTCCTGCCTCAGCCTCCGGAGTAGCTGGGACTACAGGCGCCCGCCACCTCCCCCAGCTAGTTTTTTGTATTTTTTTAGTAGAGAAGGGGTTTCACCATGTTAGCCAGGATGGTCTCCATCTTCTGACCTCGTGATCCGCCCATCTCGGCTTCCCAAAGTGCTGGGATTACAGGCTTGAGCCACCGCGCCCGGCCCTAGGCCATACTACTTGAAAGGAATATGTGCATCCTGCAAATCTTTTTATATCATCTTTGCTCTGTCAACCAGCTTTTGTTTAATCTTTTGGTGATGAGAAATTCACTGCTTATGAACTAGACCATTCTTTTGTTAGCTAGAAATTATTTGTAAACTTTACTCTTCCAGTGGAACTCAAATACCTTCTGCCCATTATTTCTTGTTTGTTTGGAATGACAGAAAACACGACTGCTTCATGGAAACTCTTTAGATATTTTAAGATAATTTTTTACTCCTCTCTGCTTCCTTCAGGCTAAATATCTCTAGTTTTATTAAGTAACATAGTTTTTCAGACCCTTTAATATTTTGATTGCCTTTTTAGATAATTTCTATTCATATTCTTACAATCTAGATCTTCATAATTGAAATTTTATTCTAGGATTGTCATCTAAACTTTATAGATTACAGTGGCAATATTAGCTCCTATTACTTGTACATACGCTTTTACTAATATAGCCTAAGATTGCAATAGCAATTTTAGCAATCGCTTCATGGTATGAGCTATATTGTATTGACTGTATTATTGGGCAAATTTTGCAATACTTTTTTTTTTTTTTTTCTCTGAGATAATGTCTGGCTCTGTTGCCCAGACTGGAGTGTAGTGACACTATCTCAGCTGACTACAACCTCTACCTCCTGGGCTCAAGCCATTCTCCTGCGTCAGCCTCCCAAATAGCTGGGACTGCAGGCACATGCCACCATGCCTGGCTAATCTTTCTATATTTTATAAAGACAGGGTTTCGCTGTGTTGCCCAGGCTGGTCTCAAAACTCCTGAGCTCAAGCAGTTCACCTGCCTTAGCCTCCCAAAGTGCTGAGATTGTAGGCATAAGCCACTGGGCGCAGCCCTGCATTAACACTCTTAGTTCATATTGTTGTTATTTGTTCATCTAAATGAAGATTTTATAGTTTCATTATGTTTTATCTTGTAGAAATGAAAATGGCTTCATATAACAAATGAAATAATAAAAATTCTAAATCAAACGAAATACTATACACTTGGCTGATATCTTCCAAAATCTGAAATACCGTATGTGGCATTATCAGATCGGTTAACTGAGGGAGGCATCCTAGGGGCTTTTGCTTTGTTTTTAAATGGTTCCATTAAAAGGATTCTGGGTCCTGATGAATGTATTGGTCAGTATTTAAAAAGTGTGTGCATATGGGAATATATCCTCACTCTGTGGGGCAAAAAAACCCCTATTTGAACATCCAGTAAAGCCTTCCTCCTTAAACATTCTAGTTAGGTATACACTGAAAAGCCACTGGATATTTGGAAGGAAGAGAAAAATGACATTAAAATTATATTTGGAGTATTTTTACCAGCCAATGGTTCTTAAACATTTTGCTCTTGGAACCCATTTACACTATTGAGAATTATTGAATGTAGTCCAGGCGCAGTGGCTCATGCCTGTAATTTCAGCACTTTGGAAGGCCGAGGCGGGTGGATCACCTGAGGTCAGGAGTTCGAGACCAGTCATGGTCAACATGGTGAAATCCCATCTCTACTGAAAGTACAAAAATTAGCCCCACGTGGTGGCGGGCACCTGTAATTCCAGCTACTCAGGAGGCCGAAGCAGAATTGCTTGAGCCTGGGAGGCAGATGTTGCAGTGAACCTAGATCATGCCATTGCACCCCAGCCTGGGCAACAAGAGCAAAGCTCTGTCTCAAAAAAAAAAAAAAAAAAAACGAATTATTGAATGTAATTTTCTTTGCATTGGTTTTATCTCTTGGTATATACAGTAAGTCCTCAATATTGTCTCTAGGTTCTTGGAAAATGCAACTGTAAGCAAAACAATGAATAGTGAAATCATTTTTTTTTTCTCATCAGCTTCATAATGAAAGAGTGTTATTTGGTTTTAAAGTTGCAGCTTCCAAGAACATACCAACTATGTTAAGTAAGGACTTAACTGTATTAAAAATCAAAACAAATAAAAAATTTTCTCATTAATGAATGGTAAATTGATTAGATTTAACACATAATAGAATTTTAACGAAAGGAACTTTAAAAATAAAATTATTGAGAAGAGTGACATTGATTTACATTTTTGCAGACCTTCAGTTGCTGGGTTAATTGAAAACTGAGTTTTCATGCCTGCTTTCTTGCAGTCTGTTGTGATGTGTTTTAACTGTAAGATGAAAAACCTAGCTTCACGCATGTAATTGTAAAAGAAAGGTGTGTTTTATTAATAATATCCTTTTCCGATAATTGTGAATATTCTTTTTTGAAGATACAGTAAAACTCAGTAAGAAGTACAGATACAAGAAAACTCAACAAAAAGTAGTTTTTAAAAGGTTGTTTGTAATGTAGAATCTGAAACCATGTCATTAAACTTTTTGGGATCCTAAGTTATAGTGGTATTCTAGACTGTGTTGAGCTATCTTGCACTTGGAATGGATCTTTCACCCATGCATGATTTTATAGTATCATTCATTGGTTGTTTGGGAAATACTTACTGGTCCAGTGAATTATGTAGGTATTCCAGTGTGTTGACATTATACAACACCAGAAAAACCACATTCATTAACATCACTATTAAACCCATAGAAATGGTTAAGTATTGGAAAACTTTCAAGCTCCCAGTGGCTGATACAAATTTTCCAAAATTCTAGTTTTTCTTGAAAGCTCTAATTTTTATCATTTGTTTTTCTTGAAGGACAGGCTCATTTCATTTTCTAGAAAATGTCTGCCAAATTCCCAAGTCTGAATTCCCAAGACAAACCAAGCTTTGGTTTGTCTGCCATTCTTTCAAGTAAAAATAGCGTTCTGTTGGAAAAGCAGCTGGTTCATCTTGTTTCTCAGTTGCACAAGTGCTTTTCCTTAAGGACAACCAAGACAGTGAAGTGCATACACAGCAGAAGCACTTTATGAATACTTGCCATTTAGTCATACAGAAGATTGGAAAGATCAGTACTTAAGGGTTGAAATTTTTAAAAATTAATTTGTGCTACCTGATTCAAGGACATAGTTGAAACTTTTTGTGTGTTTTTTAAAACTGCAAAAGTGTGGTGGTGAAAAATATAGGGATTACTAGTGTAATTGGATGCCACTGCTTTGATTTACTCTAAAGTCCAAGAAGAGTTTGTTTATAGTTTAGTAATTTTTAGTAACTTAACTGAGTGATACAACCATCACAAGCCAGTTTTAGAACATTTTTATTGCCCCAGTAAGAACCATCATGCCTATGGAACTATTTGAACAGAAACGGCCTGTGGAAAAGAAAGCTACTCAGTAGTATGATGACTTTTAGTTATTTACAAAAGTACTGTGTTTACTGTTTCACTTGCTATAGGGTCAGATTGCTGTCTTATTTTCTATCTTGTTAAGTCTTCTTGTCTGATTTTGATTTTTGCTTGATTCTGACTTTTTTCCTAATGGAAGTATACCCAGTTGACTTGACAAATCATTGTGTCATCCATTTCCCAGACTTCATATTCTTGAAATGGGAGAGCTACTTACTGTTGAGATTGTGTGTAATTTGCATTTGTATGTCTATAATCAGTATGTGTTTTTCAGTTGTCTCTGTTAAAGATTTATGAAAAAAGTAGTTTTAATTTTTTACAGCACAGTAGGTGGTTGGTTGATTGCATGTTCAATGGATATTATATGTAGATTGTAAATCGCATACCTTTTTTTAAAATTTAATTTAATTTAATTTTTGAGACAGAGTCTCACTGTCACCCAGGCTGAAGTGGAGTGGTACAATCTCTGCTCACTGTAAGCTCTTCCTCTCAGGTTCACGCCATTCTTCTGCCTCAGCCTCCCGAGTTGCTGGGACTACAGGCACCCGCCACCACGGCCAGCTAATTTTTTTTTTGTATTTTTAGTAGAGACAGGGTTTCACTATGTTAGCCAGGATGATCTCGATCTCCTGACCTCATGATCCGCCCGCCTCGGCCTCCCAAAGTGCTGGGATTACAGGCGTGAGCCACCGCACTCGGCCATACTTTTTATTTTTAATATAAAAGTACTTTAGAGATCATGTATATGTTTGTCCTTAAAATTAAAGTTTAGATACCAGTGCAGGTTAAAGTCTCTTACGTCACATGTATTACCATTTCTGCCATAATTTATTCTGACTCTAAAATGGAGATGATTTACACATTTGAAAAGTGTTGAACTTTTAAATGTAACATAATATATAAGATAAAGTAGCAGGTGTAAGATAGAGCAGTGTTCACAGGCTATCGGAGATGAGGCTTTGCCACTAAATGTAGATGCTGTTAGGAAAAAGAATCCATTTGTAATACAATGCCCTGTTACTCTCCACTTGTAGAAAGAAAGATGCAGTATTTCGTTTTCTAAATAAAAATAATACAAATTTTCTAAGAAATTTCAAGTTTTACTATTAACCAATCCACTATATGATGTGTAGAATTTGTACTGTCAGACTTTTCCTGCTGTTATTTTCCTTATATTTTCTAATTAGCTCCTGGTAAGAAAACTCTTTTTCATGCAGGTATTTTACCTGCTTTAGCTCACTCAAGATGACCTCCAAGGTCCTCATCTGGAAATCTTCTGAAGATCTACTTAGTGTCCTACCTGTGTTTTTGTTTTTTACTGTTTTTAAAGCCTCGCCTTCATGAAATGCACTTCCCTTTTTGTTCTTCCTTGTCCAAAGCCTATCTGTTTTTGAGGTCCAGCTAGATTTACTTCCTTCGTAAAGTCATTTCAGTGTATTTTGTTTAGCTTGTACTTGATGTTTAATTACTTAAAGCTGTTAAAATAAACAAAACTTTTAATAGCTTCATCTCCCCAACTTGTAAGCATACTTACAGAGTTGTCATTTTTCATGTTCTTGTAACATACAGTAGATACTTAAGTATTAAAATTTGGTGGCATATTTTTTGTTTTGATTATTAAATTTTCTGACTTCCAATTATGAAACACTGTAGGAAAACTCCCATAAAGCTGTACAGTTGGGGAAGAATTGTGCTAGAATGAAAAAATAAACTAAAACATTTTACTTACCTAGCTTGAAATATCACTTCACAACACAAATACTGAGTCTATTATTTAAAAGAAAAAAAATCTAATAAAATTTGATTTCAAAACTATGAGAAGTATAGCCTGCTATTACACAGCTTAAAATTCAAACTAGTAACATAATAAGTAGTACAAGAGCATGTCAAATAAGTACATACAGTGGTATTGTACATGCCAAATACTGGAGAAGTTAGAAGCATCTAGTCCTTGAAGATAAAAATTGATCTGTCTTAAATTTGGTTGGACAGAGAGGAGAGATAAGCCAGGGAAGTAAAACAAAAGAGCACATTGGTCATTGGTAGACTAACTGTTAACATATATACCTATGGTTTTGCTTATGTTTGAAACAAATTTATAATTGCTGATCCTTCAAGAATGTAAATTGAGATAACAAAATAATCATCTCTAATTTCCACTCCTATTCCTTCCTCTCCTTATCTATATATAGATGTATACACACCTAGATGTATATACACAGGATGGATCACTTTTGCCCTATAAGGTAGGGAGTCTGCCATGTTTCAAAGTCTGGCTGGGCGTGGTAGCTTCTCCCTATAATCCCTACTTCCAAGTAATCAACTACTTGGAAGGCTGGGACAGGAAGGTCACTTGAAGCCAGGAGTTTGAAGCCTGCCTGGGTAACATAGTGAGACCTATCTCTAGAACACTTTTTTAGAAATTAATTGGGCATTGTGGTTCACTCCAGTAGTCCCAACTACTTGGGATGTTGGGGCAGGAGGATGGTTTGAGTCCAGGAGTTAAAGGCTGTAGTGAATTGTGACTGTAACACTGCACTGTAGCCTAGGAGACAGAGTCAGATTCCATCTCTAAAAAGTAAAAGCACCTCTAGCCTGATACTGTATACCAAGGATCTGCAAACTATGGACCATGGGCTAAAATCTGGCCCGTAACCTGTTTTTATATGTCTGGCAGTCTAGAATGGCTTTTATATTTTAATTGGCTAAAAAAATGTGAAAAGAATAATAATATCTCGTGATGTAAAAATGACATGAAATTTCTATTTTAGTGTTCATAACTTTTTATTGGAAAACAGCCACTTTCTCTCTCTCTCTGTGTGTGTGTGTGTGTGTGTGTGTGTGTGTATAGTCTGGCTGCTTTTGAACTCTAATGGTAGACTTGAGTAGTTGAGACAGAGACGACATGTTGCACTTTTGCCACTTCATACTCTTCTCAGTTAACTACAAATCCAAGTGATGCCAGTTATACCTGGACAGTGTTTCTCATGCCCCATATTGTCACACTGCAACATTTTATTTATATGTTATCTTATTACCAGTGCATATTTACCCTGTCAAAACAGAGAAGTGAACTTCAAATGTGATTATAAAGCACAGTGGAGTGGAGATTTTTATTGTAGGAATTACAAAGCAAAGTACTAAACACTGTAGGTAAGCTAATAATATACATCCACGTTACTGGACTATAATCACTTATCACAACTGTCACATGTTCTCAAACTGACAGGAAAGCAACTGTCAGAAAAATTGTAAGTTTTAAAAATGGAATATTAGATCCCAGCAGAATTTTTTCACAAAACTTAATGAAAGTGAGGCTTCAAAGGTAAGTTCCTAACCTAGAGCAGTGCCTCATGCCCATAGCCCCATCACTTAGACTAAGGCAGGAGGATCACTTGAGCCTGGGAGACTGAGTGATGATCATGTCACTGCACGTCAGCCTGGGTGACAGAATGAGACCCTGCTCTAAATTTTTTTTTAAAGTTAAGTTTCTGAGTGGTTCTTTTCTTTCTTTTGTTTCCTTTTTTTCCTTTCCCTTTTCTTTTCCTGTTCTTTTTCTTTTCATCCTGTCCTGTCCTGTCCTGTCTGTCCATGGCTTGCTCTGTCGCCCAGTCTGGAGTGCAGTGGTGGAATCTTGGTTTACTGCAGCCTCAGCTCACTCACTCCCTGGGCTCAGATGATCCTTCCTCCCAACTCAGCCTCCTGAGTAGCTGAGACTATAGGCTCACACCACTATGCCCAGGCAGGAGTAGTACTTTTATTAGCCAAGTAAGGGAAGTCATTTACCAGTGGTGATCCAGTTAAAACATGTTTTGATTTTAGTAGCCAGAGAAATCTGTCCAGTGAAATAAACTTGTTTAAAACTATTAACCTTTCAGCGAGAACAGTTGCTCCGAGTTGAGGATATTGAGAGCATGTTGCTCCAGGGAGAGATTGAAACTGCCCCCAACCTGTTATCAAACACTGAATGGTTCTGGAGGTTAACTTTTGCTGCAGACCTGATAATGTTTCTTAGTCTGTTCCACCTAAAATTACAAAAGTGTTTATATGTAGAATTTATATTGCAGTAAAGTCATTTCAGTGACAACATGGTATGAATTTTAAGTAATAAAAAGCCACTGCTTTACACATTTTGTGTTCTGTCAGAAGTTAAAACACAAAGGGAGACCTTCATTCCTAAATAGGATTGTAGCAGATACATTTCCAAGCTCAAATTAGAGTTGCAGAAAGTTTTAGACCTCATTACAAGCACAAAGGAAATTTCTGTGTTTCAAAATTTGAACTGAAAGTGATTAATCTGCAATGTAATGACACGCTAAAAGATAACACCAATATAATAGAATTGTACATGTCTTTCTAAATGTACTCAGTTGGAATAATATACTTGTCAGTTGGTGTTTGATGTCAGCATTTACTAGTGCCTGTGCATGTTTTTACTTTTTCTTTTTTTTTTTTTTTTTTTTTTTTTTGGTTTTTTTTGGAGATGGAGTCTTGCTCTGTCGTCCAGGCTGGAGTGCAGTGGCACCATCTCAGCTCACTGCAACCTCCGCCTCCCGGCTTCAAGCAATCATCTTGCCTCAGCCTCCTGAGTAGCAGGGATTACATATAGGTTCCTGCCTCCACACTTGGGTAATTTTTGTGTTTTTAGTAGTGACGGGGTTTCACCATGTTGGCCAGGCTGATGTCAAACTCCAGACCTCAAGTGATCCACCCACCTTGCCCTCCCAAAGCACTGGGATTACAGGCATGAGCCACCATGCCCTGCCTACATTTTCTTTTTTCTTTTCTCTCTTTCTCTTTCTTTTCTTTCTTTCTCTTTCTTTCTTTCCTTTCTTTTCTTTCTTTCTTTCTTCCTTTCTTCCTTTCCTTCCTTTCCTTCCTTTCCTTCCTTTCCTTCCTTTCCTTTCTTTCCTTCTTTCCTTCTTTCCTTCTTTCTTTCTTTCTTTCTTTCTTTCTTTCTTTCTTTTCTTTTCTTTTCTTTTCTTTTCTTTCTTTTCTTTCTTTTCTTTCTTTTCTTTCTTTTCTTTCTTTTCTTTCTTTTCTTTTCTTTCTTTCTTTCTTTCTTTCTTTCTTTCTTTCTTTCTTTCTTTCTTTCTTTCTTTCTTTCTTTCTTTCTTTCTTTCTTTCTTTCTTTCTGTCTTCCCTCCCTCCCTCCCTCCCTTCCTCCCTCCCTTCCTTCCTTCCTTCCTTCCTTCCTTCCTTCCTTCCTGTTCTTTCACTTGCTGTGTCACCCAGGTTGGAAGTGCAGTGGTGCAGTTAACGGCTTATTGCAGCCTCGACCTCCTGAGCTCAGGTGATCCTCCACCTCAATTTTTTTGTTTTTATTTTTTTGTAGACACAGGGTTTCACTATGTTGCCCAGGCTGGTCTTGAACTCCTGGGCTCAAGCAATCCTCTCACCTTGTCCTCCCAAAGTGTTGGGATTATAGGCATGAGTCATGGTACCTGGCTGTTTTTACATTTTCAAGGACTAAATATGGAAAATCTCATTACAGATTACATTATCAGAAAAACATTTGCAATACTTTTTAATGATATGAATCTCTAAATTTGAAGTTAATTGAGCAAAATTATTCCAAGTGAAAGAATTCCATTGGTCTCATTAGTAGACCTATATTTTGGAAATCTGTTTCCTCTCTTTTTATAGAAATACCTAGCATACTATTCTGAATTTTGCCTCTTGCCCACAAAGCCAAAAGTGTTTACTATCTAGTGCTTTACAAAAATTTTGCTGGCTTCTGAAATACACTCCATAAACAAAGTATAGATTTCCCAAATAAGGAATCCTCCAGTAAAAATAATTAAGATGTATATGGTGCAATAGTATAAACTTAGGAAAAGTAAAAATAACACGCTATACAACAAACTTATAGAAAGATATGTGTATAAATTGATTTTAGATAAATTTATGATTAGTCTCATAAATGCACACTAAAATGACCTACTTCGTCTTGGCGCAGTGGCTCACGCCTGTAATCCCAGCACTCAGGACTCAGCAGTTTGAGACCAGCCTGGCCAACATCGTGAAAAGTTAGCCAGGTGTGGTGGTGTACACCTGTAGTTCCAGCTACTCGGGAGGCTGAGGCAGGAGAATCTCTTGAATCTGGGAAGCGGAGGTTTCAGTGAACTGAGATGGTACCGCTGCACTCCAACCTGGGAGACAGAGTGAGGCTTCATCTCAAAAAAATAAATAAATAAAATAAATAAATAAAATTACCTACTTTAAAACTGATAGTAAGAAAAAACAATCACGCTTTCCTGTGTTTGTGCATGAGCTCTCTGGCGAGAGAAGTAATTGTTATAAATGAGCATTGCAATTAAAAAATTTTCATTTGAAAGTCGAGCTTACTTTTTCAGATGATGTCATTCAACCAGTTTGTTTTTGGTGTCTTTTCCTAGAACTTATTTATTCTTGAGTGGATATTCTTTTTATACTTTGCCTCATTTAGAGGGCATTCAGGGTGGCTGAGTGGGACTAGATAGATTGGGAACACTATTAAGTGTTCGATTCTAGGGTCCTCTAAAGAGTTTAAACAACATTTTGTGGGAATCTGTAATATAATAAAATACAGATGTATTCATCATTGTCTGGGGGAACTTAGAAGATAAGGTATTGAAGCTGGACCTTGAAGGATGGCTAAGATTTAGGCTTTCAGGGGTATGTGTTTGGGAGACCAATCTGTGTGGAGTGAACTTGAAGAAAGAGGAAGCTGTCAATGGTAGTAGCTGGATGAGTGATTTGGGGCTTGAATATTCACCTAAGAGAAATGGACTTTATTGACAGATAATTCTGAGATAGGTATAGTGTCTGGCACTCAGAGGTGCTAAATTAATATTTATTGGGTAAATAAATAGGGAGCTTTTTGAGGAAATTAAGCAGGAGAAACAAGGGTAAACACCTGATTTACAGGGCATTGTCCCATGTTGATCATCACAACAGCAAGATTTGCTAAATATTAGCCAAGACCCTGTTAATGTTTACCTGACATCTATTCCTTCCTAATTCCTACTGCTACCACTTCAGCCAATGCCTTATAATATTGTAATATTCCTTCTCCCTATTGCTTCCAGTCTTTCATCCCCTGAATTATTGAAGTGCCTGATTTTCTGATTAGTATGAGTGCTTTGCACATAGGTTTTCACACGTTTTTTTCTAATAGGTGAATGAAAGTCGTCACTTAGTGCCTTTTGGAACAGACTGACAGCATGTCAATGAGCCTTCCAAAATCCTGTTACTTAAAAATAGTAATAGGATAATTAGCCTCTTGATTGAGTCTTCCATCTCACCCCATATTAAAGAAATAGTGGCTGGAATTCTCCTCATTTGGATTCCTGAAACTGGATTCTGTTTTTAAATTTCCTTGGAGGATATTTTCTTATAATACTCATTATTAAGTGTTTGCAGTCTTAGGCTAGTGAAATAGTACAATCTAATGACTTGCTTTGAGACTTTTCTTTAACTCACCCTGGGTAAGTTATTAAATAACTTTATATTTTTTTCTTAGATATCTTAATGCAATTCAGACAATGTGTCCACACATTCTTCGCTATTTGACTACAGCAGTCATAACAAACAAGGATGTTCGGAAACGTCGGCAGGTTCTAAAAGACCTAGTTAAAGTTATTCAACAGGTAAAACTGAAACATATATTGTTTTTTTTTAAAAGTACCTAAGCTTTAGGTCTAACCTCTTTTTCTAAAGCAAGACTTAGTTCTTAAGGTAAAAATGTTTTTAAAAATAGGTGAGGAATACATGAAGTTTAGAAAAGAGAAGGGCCTCAAATGCGCTTTTGTTTTCCTTAAGTCCAAGATACACAAGTTGGATGTGGTGGGAATGATTATTACTGTCTGCTAGATGAACACTTAATATACATTATGTATATGTGTTTCTCTTATTGCAAAGACTGAAGAAAATCTGGAACCTGGAGTTAGGGGGTCATTACCTGTATAATTCTAGATGGGTGAACTTTATATACAATACAGTTTCAGTAGACCCCAAGTTGGGGAAAAGGTTCAGGCAGCCATGCTGATTGATATTTATTGAGCTTATCAGCAAAACCCATAGTTTAGAAAAATAACTTAAATATGTATGTAAGAGTGAATTAAATACAAAGAAGTTACTGTCATTCAGTAGGGAATGAATATCCTTATGCTTGGGAAGTTTATTACTGTTTATTGGCTAAGGGAGACTTGGTAGTAGGGGATTTTGAAAGCTTTCAGAATGCTTCTAGGATGAGACTTTAGAGAACTTGGTTTGAAAGACATAAGCTTAAGGCGTGGTCTGGAATCAGGATAGGAACAATTGCTTCGAGAAGATGCTAGGTAATTTGTCTAGAAATTAATGGTAAGGAAGGAGAAAACAAGAAGATTGGGATATTCTGGGGCAATCTGCTAAACGGTGTTGAATCAGACTTACCTTGATCATTGACTTATTTTTACAGGAGTCTTACACATATAAAGACCCAATTACAGAATTTGTTGAATGTTTATATGTTAACTTTGACTTCGATGGGGCTCAGAAAAAGCTGAGGGAATGTGAATCAGTAAGTATGAATTTTTACTTATAAACTAACACTGTTCTTAAATTTTTGAATATTGTAAAGTTAATCTTGCAGTGTCTTCCTTAAAATAATGAAGCAATTATAACAGAAATACGTTTATTAATCTTAAAAAGGCCTAAATGGCTCATGTTTATTAACCTTAAAATGGATTAAATGGCTTATGTTTATTAATCTTAAAATGGGAATGTGCTAAAGTGATGACTTTTTTAATATTGTTGCCATGTGTTTATCTCTTTTGTGAGGGGAGTTTGTTGAAACATTGGGGGTAAATTCACAGATACATCGATAATTTCATGTCTTACCTCTAATGAATAAATATTTTTAATATTTCGTATGTACAGGCAAGGTCACTTTGAATTGCAGGTAGCTACTGTGTTTTTAATTTTGGTTCATAGGTGGGCTTATCTTTAGAATATTTCCCACGGTTGTATTTAACATTTTTGATAAACCAGGCAATTCATTGTACTTATGAATTTTGTAACGGCAGTGTCTCTTGTTGTTTAGCAGAATTAAAGTACCTTTAGAACAACTGTGCAAGAGTTATAGTTGTTTTGAATAATTAGTTACAAGTTTTAAGAAACCAAACTAAGAATTCTAGCTGCTAAATGTAGTCGCATTTACCAGATCATCAGTTTACTAGTTACTAGTCATCAGTTTCATCTTGGCACAAAATGGGCAATTTGTTGACAAAAGTCTTATTTCTCTAAGGAAAAAAATGATCATGCAAATATCCATTCCCTGATGATTTTCTTTCTTTTTTATTTTTTTTTGAGATGGAGCCTCGCTCTGTCACCCAGGCTGGAGTGCAGTGGCGCCATCTCGGCTCACTGCAAGCTCCGCCTCCCGGGTTCACGACATTCTCCTGCCTCAGCCTCCCAAGTAGCTGGGACTACAGGTGCCTGCCACCTCGCCTGGCTAATTTTTTGCATTTTTAGTAGAGATGGGGTTTCACTGTGTTAGCCAGGATGGTCTCGATCTCCTTATCTCGTGATTCTCCCGCCTAGGCCTCCCAAAGTGCTGGGATTACAGGCATCAGCCACCATGCTCGGCCTCCCTGATGATTTTCAAACATTAGATGGAATAGAAAATTAGAATCCAATATGTTAATATGTTATTATCCATATATGTTAATTGGTGTTTTTTTTTGTAGTCATATGTTACATTATTAAGGTAAATATTGGTGTATATTCATTATGCTAAGTGTTTAGGTTTTGCTGTTAAGAGACCTAGAGGGCACTTGGTTGCTGTTTTTGAAATTAAAATATTCTCTTTTAATTACACCATCTGTGGAATAGTAGCCACCTTTTGCATTCTTTTCCTTTCTAATTTCTAAGTCTACTTAATACTACAGAAATACTTAGGGCTTTAGTCCATTTATAACTATTTTAAATAATTGGAAGAGATATATTATCTGTAGCGCATTTATGTAGAATAATGGATAGTACCAACCTTTGTTGTCTGAAGGCTACTTTATTACTTAAAGTTATCAGAAACATTGTAGTTTTTAGGTCTTTATCTTGTAGTAGTCTTTTATTATTTAAATCATTAAAGATTTGAACACAGTGTTCTAGAAAGTGCTGTGGTATAAAACTCATGATATTAGAATGGAAAAATAAAGCAAAGTATTTGATTCACATTTCATCATTAATTTTTGTTGTATTTGTACATATAGGTTCTTGTGAATGACTTCTTCTTGGTGGCTTGTCTTGAGGATTTCATTGAAAATGCCCGTCTCTTCATATTTGAGACTTTCTGTCGCATCCACCAGTGTATCAGCATCAAGTAAGAACACTGTGATTTGATTTGGATTTTCTACTTTAAAATTCCTGGAAATTTCCATTTATTGTGAATTTACACTTAATAGAATTCCAGTTAATTGGATTTTTATTTCCCTTTGCTTTCAGAAGAACAATGAAACAATTTGATGAAATTGCTTAAAAACCTAACTTTTGCTATAGACTCAAATAGTTTTAGCCTGAGTGGCATAATTTTTCAAAATACTAAGTTGAAGGCAATATATGATTGTCAGTTACCTTATTGAAGAGTAAATACTTTACATAAGGAGAAAAGTGAAGTAAACATTTCTAAAATGGTTTTCAGCAGCAGTACAAAGAAGGAGATACCAATTAACTTGGAAATTCTGTTGGAAGACCACTACATTTGGTAATCCTTTCCATTTAGTTTGTATGATTTAATTACATATTTGAATTCTCCTATAGTAAACTCCTATGACATCTTAAAATGTTGAAAGATGGAAAAATTATGGTGAATTTTAGTTGTAATTTCCTGTTTTGTGAGAAAATTTTTGGGTAAAAATTGTGAAATGTACATAACCTATTAGAAATAAATTGTACACATTAGAGTTTGAAAAATGACTAGTGCCCTTTGGGCACAGAGGAAGTCAAACATAAATGTTTAAAAACCTACTACTTTAGTGTTTGCTTCTGAGGAATTGTGCATAAAACAAATTCTTTTTCTTTAATGCCATTTGTTTTGCTTATCCGTACTTGTTTTGCCTAATTTTAGTGGGCTCTCCATTGAAGTGGTTGTCCAGAGTTAGAAGTATAGCATAATCATGGGATTTTTTCCTATGGGGATTGAATCCTTGCCTTCACAGTTTTATTAGCACTTTACTATAGCTTGTAGACAGAATTTTTTAAACCTGATTCTCTTACAAATTACATGAAAATTCCTAATAATGTAATTGGTTGTGAAATAAAGAGGTAGGTATATCATATGTGGGGCTCCGGTGGACAGTAGTAACCGAATTCTTGCATTGTTCTTTATTTTTAAGGTTTGTAAGTAGGGCTTGTGAAAGAGGGATGTTAGTATTTTGGTTTCCCTTATAGAATTTTCTCCATTTCTCGTTAGAATATGGTCATTTGGGTGTGTTTTGGTCCAGGACTGATGTAACTACTACCCCTGTTGTGGGCCTTTTGAAAGCTGACCCTTTTTTTTGCATCTTTAGCACCTAGCATACTAACTTTGTAGCATGTAATATGCTTTGTACAGTATAGTATGAGTGTACAATATAAATATTTGTTAAGTAAATTTCTTCTGTTCTTTGTATTAGTGAACTTGGCATTTTTGTCAGTGATAATGCTTGTCTGCTTTGATGTTTGCTTCCAAGGTACTATCAATAAGATTTGTTCTAGCTCTTTTCCTTTAACTCTGCAACTATAGATTCATTATTTTCTTTCTTGGGATTTGGTTTGTTATATTTTAACAGGAACATAGATTAAGTATGTGTCCTCCTTACTGAAGAGAGATGTGCAGCTCAAAGAAGTTAATAGAGTGGGAATGTTTCTATATACCTTTATGTGACATTATCTGAGAATTTTTCAAACTTTTCTCTGTGTAGATTTTTATTATTTTCTTAATCTCTGTAGTTTTATGCTAGACAAAAATCTACAAAGCATTTTCAGACTAAAGTCCTAGTGGCTTTCCAGAGTCCAAAAATATTTTTTTTCTAGTAGTAGCATTTTCTTTCACTTCAGCTCTTCAGTTTTTTTTCCAATGTTTTACTAAGATGATTAAGAGTACATGGATCAATAATGTGTGTTTTTCTTTTTTTTTGGAGACACAGTCCTGCACTGCTGAGTACAGTGGTATGATCTCTGCTCACTGCAACATCCGCCTTCTGGGTTCAAGAGATTCTTGTGCCTCAGCCTCCCAAGTAGCTGAGATTACAGGCATGTGCCACCATGCCCAGCTAATTTTTGTACTTTTAGTAGAGATGGGGTTTCACCATGTTGGCCAGGCTTGTGTTGAACTCCTGGCCTCAAGTGATCTGCCTGCCTTGGCCTCCCAGAGTGCTGGGATTACAGGTGTGAGCCACTTGCACCCAGGGGTTTTTCAAATACTATGGTAGAATTTTCAATCTGAAAGCAATCTTAGGGATCTTATAATCCAACAACAGTTACTTTTCAGGTGAAGGACTCTTCAGTGGAATTTTCTGTGGTGATGGAAATGTTTTATATCTGAAAATGTGTTTGTATGTGTTCAGTATGTGTACTTCAAAGATGGCTCACATTTCAAGATCTTGAAGCATGGCTTTCAAATCTCTATGTGTGTGACAGTGGGACTTATTTTCAAATGCAATATCATATATATGAATATATGTATTTATATATGTATATAAGCAGATCAAAGCAGAGCCCATTCACCTTGCCTATCTTACAGCTCTGTTCAGCTTCTCTCCTGACTACTAAGACACCTCTTTGGAACACAATTTTACAAAACACTGACTCAGAACAACTGCATTGTTTTGTAGCCAGGAAATTTAAGGCTCAAGGACATTAAACTAGGTCTTGATAGAGCCTACACTAAAGGTGTCTGACATTCATTGTACTGTACCTCACTGTAAATTCTTTTATATTGTGAACGACTTATATTCTTAGAAATGTCAGGTTTGGATTAATTTGTCATTTAGTGTATCAGTTGAGCCAGAGGATAAAGTTGAAAACCCTAAGTCAGTTTAACTCTGTGTTTCAGAATCTTTGTAGAGTTTGTTTTATAAACTCTCTGTAGCCACCCTAAACCTTTGAATCAGATTTATTGAGTAGGCTGTGCTATGATTTGCAGCAGGGCTGCTGTGCTGTATCTTGAGGGTGGTTATTCCGAAGCACAGCCAGAATCCAAAACCACTGCATTAGGTAACCAATTTTTTAGGCGTGTAATTACAGCCTGCTAAAGTAATGGAGTGAAAAAAATCAGTAATTCAATACCTTTATTGTATAATGAATTAAGAAGATAAGCTTCTTCGTGTTTTTAAGGATGCTGTAATTGGTTAGAAAGACAGTGGCTGGACAAAAGAAACTACCATCAGAGTGAACAGGCAGCCTACAGAATGGGAGAAAATTTGTACAATCTACCCATCTGATGAAGGGCTAATATCCAGAATCTGCAAAGAACTTAAACAGATTTACAAGAAAAAATCAAACAACTCCATCAGAAAGTGGGCAAAGGATATGAACAGACACTTCTCAAAAGAAGACATTTATGCAGCCAACAGACACATGAAAAAATGCTCATCATCAGTGGCCATCAGAGAAATGCAAATAAAAACCACAATGAGATACCATCTCACACCAGTTAGAATGGCGATCATTAAAAAGTCAGGAAACAACAGATGCTAGAGAAGATGTGGAGAAATAGGAACACTTTTACACTGTTGGTGGAACTGTAAACTAGTTCAACCATTGTGGAAGACAGTGTGTTGATACCAGAAATACCATTTGACCTAGCCATCCCATGACTGGGCATATCCCCAAGGATTATAAATCATGCTGCTATAAAGACACATGCACACATATGCTTATTGTGGCACTGTTCACAATAGCAAAGACTTGGAATCAACCCAAATGTCCATCAATGATAGACTGGATTAAGAAAATGTGTCACATATACCCTGTGGAATACTATGCAGCCATAAAAAAAGGATGAGTTCATGTCCTGTGTAGGGACGTGGATTAATCTAGAAACCATTATTCTGAGCAAACTGTCACAAGGACAGAAAACCAAACACCACATGTTCTCACTCATAGGTGGGAATTGAACAATGAGAACATTTGGACACAGGGTGGGGAACATCACACACCAGGGCCTGTCGTGGGGTTGGGGGCGGAGGGAGGGATAGCATTAGGAGATACACCTAATGTAAACGACGAGTTAACAGGTGCAGCACACCAACATGGCACATGTATACATATGTAACAGACCTGCACGTGTACACATGTACCTTAGAACTTAAAGTATAATAAAAAAAGAAAAAGAAAAGAAAGACAGTGGCTGGAAATAATAAGTATTTATGTTGGGATTTTATAAATACAGCAAACATTTTAATTTGGACTTCAAGGATTTGTAATCCGTGATAATGACCAACAGAGCTAAAAACTACCTTTAAACAATATACAGGAAAAAAAATACTTTAATCTAGAGGTTTTAAACCTAGTTGTACATTGAAGTCATCTGGAGAAGTAAAACAACAAGAATTTAAGCTTAAAAATAATAGATTTCCTGCTTTTATCCCAGACCTTCTGAATCAAAATCTCTGTGATGTAGGCATTGAGAATCTGGGATTAAAGCTTCTCAGTTGATTCTTTTGCAGTCAGCCTTGGGGAATCATTGCTGTAAATTAGTGATTTTATAGTACTGACAGCACATTAGAATCAAATGGGAAACCCTAAAGTAATAAACAGAAATACTAGATGACTGAGCCTAACCATTAAAATCATTTTCTGGAGGCAGACCCCAGAGACTGTGTTTTAAAAAAGGTCCTCTAAGTGACTTTGATGCAAGATCTGGCTTAAAAAAAAAAAAAAAAAAAAAAAAAGTTACACTGTTTATTTCGAGATGATTATATATCAGTTGTACGAAATGATAAAAAGACACCCTGTGTCCTTTACTCAGTTTCTCCCGTTAGTAACATCTTGCAAAACCACAATAAAATATAGCAGCCAAGATGTTGATGTTGATACATTCAAAATATAGAATATTTCTATCACAAGGATCCTTCAAGCTACTCTTTTATAGTGGTACCCCCTTCCCTGCCACCCTCTCCTTAATTTCTGGCAACTACTCATTTGTTCTCCATTCCTGTATTTTTATTACTTTGAGAATAAGCAAAACTTTTCTAAAAGTTAGTGTTCAGCTTCCTAAGCAACAAATATGCTATGTATCATGATTAAGGTATAATTAATTAATAGCGACCTACCTAGTAGTACAGCTCTCCAAAGAAAACATTATAGATGTTAATGAGTGCCTCTTTTGGCCAAACACAGGGTAGAAAGTAGTGAGTTCTCTTTCAAAGAGCTTAAAATCCAGAGGAAGAAGCAGATATTAAATAAGTGGACAAATATAAAATTACAAATTATTGAAAATATTTGTAATTTTGGGAAATTTCAAAATTTCATACGTGAAATTACACATTATTAAAAGTATGTCCATATCAGTCTCTCTAGTCACTCTGCATTGGAGAACAATGGGAAGAAAATTAGATAGGGTCAGTGAATCCTGATAACTCTCTGCATGGAATACCTTTAAGGCCCAAACTAGACTTTTTTCCACTGAATACTAACTATGGCAAATTATTCCATTCACTAGTTTATGCTGGGTTGTTTTTGCCTTTAATTAGTTTAAAGTTATTTGATGTTCTGTCTTTTGAGGGAGGGGAAGGGATATGTCTCAGCTTCTTTTTCTTCCACTAAAGGACACATTTCAAATGCTGAAAATAGTATAATAAAACCCATAATTGTTTATTAAATAACTCTTTCTATGTGTAATTTGGAACATTCTCTGTTAATAGATTTCCTGACTAAATGCCTGTAAGCACATGTGATAGCTTTATAAAAATGTATATTAAAAATGTTTTATATGTTTTTATACAACCTTATTGATCTGTAGGATAAGTTACAAATCTGTTTACCATAAAGTATGCAACATCTGTCAAAAAAGATTACTGTGTTGGGGTTTAATTTAGTATAGCTGAATCGTTTTATCAGCTATGGTATGTGTCTGAAATTTAAAAGCTGTTCTAAAATAATTCTTGGACCAGTTTTCAATTGTAGATAAAAACAAAGTATGGAAGTAATATTTTGAATGTGTATGATAAACATTTTGGAGCATACATGAATATAATTTCCCAATGGGGGTTACTTTAAGTTTTGAAGTTATTCTACTTTGCTTATTTTATTAAGTTATATTTTAGGTCTTAATATTTTTCTCTTTTTTTTTCTTTTTTTTTTTTTTGAGATGGAGTCTCGCTCTGTCACCCGGGCTGGAGTGCTGTGGCCAGATCTCAGCTGACTGCAAGCTCCGCCTCCCGGGTTCATGCTATTCTCCTGCCTCAGCCTCCCAGGTAGCTGGGACTACAGGCGCCGCCACCTCGCCCGGCTAGTTTTTTGTATTTTTTAGTAGAGACGGGGTTTCACCGTGTTAGCCAGGATGGTCTCGATCTCCTGACCTCGTGATCTGCCCGCCTCGGCCTCCCGAAGTGCTGGGATTACAGGCTTGAGCCACCACGCCCGGCTAGGTCTTAATATTTTTCTTAAAGTTCTTATAACCACATAACAATTTACATTTAGAATGTAAATGTATGGAGATAGTTTCAAAGGCCATTATCATTGCATTTCTGCATTGTCAATAAGGTTCAGTTATTTATAAGATTATAAAGAGATATTGGAAAGTTCAGTGAGAATTTTCAGTTTTCACATAAGGATTTAGCATTTCTCAATTTTCTCCTGTTTTCTTTGTCCTATTTCCTCCCAGTCATACAGTTAAACATAGTTTACACTTAACACTGATTCTTTCATTAGTTGTCTTAAACTAATTAGAGAAGACTTGGAGTACTTTTCTTTGGATATTCTGAATAGTTGGCCAACAGTCTTCAGTGAAAACTAGACCAGAGGTTTCTATGTTCGAATGGTTAAATCAACAGTATTTTGAAATAAATTGTGCCTATCAGGTAAAATTTGGAAAGCCAGGTTATTCAAAGAGGTAATTAATAAGACAGGTGAAATATAGGACCTCCAGGTCCTTACTTTTCCAAGTCTTTGTTAAGATGAGAGGGTGGGGGACGATGGTGGCTATGGGAGAGTTCAGAAAAGGAAGACCATTTAAAAGATTAGGCACTGAAAACCTGACAGAAAATCTAGAGTTGATACAACCCTAGTCGTTTCCCTAAATTAAGACTTACATATCTTGTGTCCTTAAGTGGGATCTCTGGTATTTTTTTACTTCCTGGAAACAAGGTATTTCATTTTGTGCTAGAAGCATGAACATGTTTAATTAAATTGAACTGAGGATGAAAGATTTTTTTTTTGCTTTCTCTTGAAATAGCACTTAAGAATTCTGTACGTGTCTTATTTAACATATTCGATACTGTGTTTTGTGTGTGTGCCGGTGGAGCAACAGAGCTAGTTAGGTTAAAGATATTTATAAGGGGTTTACAGAACATATTTAAATATCTACCTTCAGCTGCCTACAGACAAGATTGAGATTTTTAGTGTAATCTAAATAATCTAGAAATTTGAGTGTTTAAAATCTGGATTGGACTAGATATTTTTCTCAGAAATTCTGCATTTTGATGGATTTTGTCTTTTAGTTTAAGACCATAGAATAAAAATTCCATTGTATAAATTGAATTATTTTCAGTAACATGAGGTAGCATATTCTGGGATAGGTTAAGCCAACTTTTTGTCTTTTTAAAAATGGTTTTATTTCTCCGTAGCCACTAGACCACCAGGGACAGCTTTTTATCTTCTGAGCTTTGATAGGATATTACACTCTTATTTTAAAATCTGTACTATTCTGCATAAAATTGCTAGATTGGAAAAGAATTGTAGACCTTGATGATTTCTATTAGTCCTTTTTTTGCTTTTTTTTTTTTCTTTGCTTTTTGTAGAGACAGGGTCTTGCTATGTTGCCCAGGCTGGTGTCAAATTCCCGGGTTCAAGCAGTCCTCCTTCCTTGGTCTCCCAAAGTGCTGGGATTACAGTCTTGTTAATCATTTGGTTTCTTTTACTGTGTGCATTTTCATGTTACTTAAAACAAACTAGATTATTTCCACATTCTTTAATTCAGTCACAGTGGTACTTGGTAGCTTAGATAAACTGAGATGCCATCAATAATTTACTAGTATTCCTTGGGCCTTATTTCAGGTTTTTCTTTGACTTGATTCACTTCGAAAAGTAAAGATCAACAAATAAAAGATCAACAAGCACAGTGCAAACAAAGATCCACAAAGTAAGATATGGCTTAGAGCATACAGGCATTTATGGATCTTGATACTTGATGCAGAATTAACACCAGCTATGTTGGAATGAGACTTAGAATACGGATGTAAAGAAAGAGGGAGGGATAGAGAATTCTAGTTAGTTATTACATAAGATGGAATTTTTTTTTAATAGAAGCACAGGATTTTGTTCTGTCACCAAAGCTGAAGTACAGTGGTGTAATCATAGCTTACTGCAGTCTCAAACTGCTGGGCTCAAATGATACTCAGACCTTAGCCTCTCGAGTATCTGGGACTACAGGTGCAAGCTACCATGCCTTTGTGTGTGTGTGTGTCCCTCTATGCGTGTGTGTGCCCACGTGTGCACAGAATCTCTCTTCGTTGTTCAGACTGATCTCAAACTTCTGGCCTCAGCCTCCCAAAGTGTTGTGATTATAGGTATGAACCACCATATCCAGCCTACAATGGAATTTTCATTCTATGGTCTTAAAAATCTAAGATTAAATATCATTTCCTTAGGTAAGCTATTCCTAAAATCTCCAGATTAGAACTGGTAGACCTTTTTGGATTTTACATACATAGCTCCTTCCACTTTTTCTTTTTTCTTTCTTTTTTCTTTCTCTTTCTTTCTTTCTTTCTTTCTTTCTTTCTTTCTTTCTTTCTTTCTTTCTTTCTTTCTTTCTTTCTTTCTTTCTTTCTTTCTTTCTTTTTTTTCTTTTTTTTTTTTTTTTTGACACGGAGGTCTCACTTTGTTGCCCATGCTGGAGTGCAGTGATGCCATCTCAGCTCACTGTAACCTCTGCCTCCCAAGATCAAGCGATGTTCAAGTCAAGACCCCCTTGACTTAAACTCTGTAAAGGCTGGCAACAGAGGATGTTTTGCCAACAGCATCTAACACGGTTTATATTTTGTTGAGTGAATGTCAATGAAGGAAAAGGATTGGTTTGGTTTGGCTGGCATGTTATATTTATGAAGGAGAATATTGGGAACTTGGAAAGTTAAAAGTGTTGAAAGGAATATGGAAATAAACTGGGTATAGTAGTCTCCCTTTATCCAAGGGGGTACATTCCAAGACCCCCAGAGGATACTTGAAACTGCAGGTAGTACCAAACCCAATACATACTAGGTTTTTCCCTGTGCACATGTAACTTGATAAAGTTTAATTGATAAGTTGAGCACAGTAAAAGATTAACAACAATAATAATAAATTTATAACAATGTGCTAGCATCACTACTCTTGTACTTCGGGGCCATTACTAGGTAAAATAATGGTTCCTTGAACATAAGCACTGTGATACCAGGGCGCTTGATCTGATAGCTGGGATAGCTGCTATGTAACCGATGGGCGGGTGGCGTATATAGTGGTGATATGCAGGACAAAGGGATGATTCAAGTCCTGGGTGAGGCATTAGGACAATACAGGATATCATCATGCCAGCCAGACTAGTGTACAATTTAAAGCTTATCAATTGCTTATTTCTGGAGTTTTCTATTTAATATTTTCAGACTGGAATTGACTGCTGATAACAGAAACCACAGAAAGTGGAACTACAGATAAGTGGGAACTACTGTAGTTGGGTTGTAGAACTAACCTGGTAGCTATGTAAGATAGATGGAAGACACTCAAGAGGTAAAGTAGTTAGAAAACTAAGAAATAGTAATGGAGCCTGAACTAGGGTAGTGACTAGAATGGGAATCAATCAGACAGTAAATTTTTATTGTGTCCTGTGTATGAGGCATTGTGCTGCTAATTGGTAGACATAATGGCAATGAACGAGGAGGATACGGTGCTTGCACTATGGTTACATATATACAGTCTACCTTGGAGACAGATATTCAGTAAAACAACTATAGCAAAAATAGGTGCTATGAAAGCACCGAACTGATGTATCACAGATGGGAGAGGTGTCTTAGAAGGCTTATGAGGGTCTTATTTTAGCTGAGACCTGATAGCTTCCATGAAGATAAAAGACAGTGTATAAACACACATATATACATGCATGTATACTACATACTCTTAAATATTTTACATGCATATGTAGGTACTCTTCCATCAGCTGAACTGACTTAACCTACTTACTACGACTGGTGTGTTTTTAATTCTGATAAATTAAGCACTGCAATGGCCCTCTTCAACCGGATCATAAAATTGGAAAAATACAAAATGCAGATTGATTGATATCAAATAGTATTTTAGATCAAGATCTTCATGGTCTGGTGCACTCCCTCCGTCTCTTTTATCTGAAATTCAGTGTCTATATATATATAGACATATACACACATGCACTATATATAGTATATAGCTCCAGGGAGTACCCCCACAGTTTATAGCACAAACATACACAATGTCCCTCAGTTTTATTTATGTTTTTCCTGAGATTATACTTATTACTGATGCTCCTTATAGTAGGTTTACTTTTTTAAAAATTTTATTTCAGTAGCTTTTGGGGCACACTTTTTTTGTTGCATGGATGAATAATATAGTGGTGAATTCTGAGATTTTAGCTCATAGCTTAGCTCCCACTTATAAATGAGAACATAAGATTTTTGGTTTTCCACTCCTGCATTATTTCACTTAGAATAATGGCCTCCAGTTTCATCCAAGTTGCTGCAAAAGACATTATTTTCTTCCTTTTAATGGCTGAGTGGTATTCCATGGTTTATATATACCAGATTTACTTTATCCACTCATTAGTTGACGGGCACTTAGGTTGGTTCCTAAGTGAATTGTGAATTGTGCTGCTGCAAATATATCTGTGCAAGTGTCTTTTTCATATGTCTTCTTTATACAAAGAAACCTTTATACCTATGCATATTATCCCATATACTTTCTGTCATCTCTGGGTTACTGTTAAAAATGTAAATGCTATGTAAATAGTTGTTATACTGTGTTGGTTTTTCATTTGTATTATTTTTGTATTCTTTTTTATTGTTTGTTTTTTCCTAAATATTTTCTATCCATGGTTTGCTGAATCTGAGGATGTGGGACCTGTGGATATGGAGGGCTGACTTTTAATATACCCTCATATAGAGGGAACATCATAAAACCTTTTTCTCCCTTAGATCATTACTTGTTGAGCACCTGGTAAATGTAAAGTACTGTTCTAGAAGCTGAAGGGTTTCCATAAATGCAGAATGTTACCCTACACTCAAGGATTTTACAGTCCAGTTGGTGAATGGAATAGGTCGTGTGTAGTACAAGTCAATAGGCACAAGCACATGAACAAATCAGACAGTAGGGGTCATGGTATATAAGAGAAAGGTGATCTAGAAATACCAAAAAGTCTCTGTGAAGAGTATGAGTCAACACTGTTTACATAAAACTAAGTTTTTAGGCCCAGTTAATTAACATTGCTGTTTTTACTTTTTCGTTAGCATGTTGGCAGATAAATTGAACATGACTCCAGAAGAAGCTGAAAGGTGGATTGTAAATTTGATTAGAAATGCAAGACTGGATGCCAAGATTGATTCTAAATTAGTGAGTATTTCGTTAGCTATGCTACATACTATAAGTTCTTGATTATACTTTTGGGAATTCTTAACTAGGACATTTTATTACCTCCTTTAATAATTTATTTTGTTTTAATGTAAAACATTTCTTTGAAGGCAACAAAAGCCTCCTGTTTTTTTTCTTACTTGGTAAATATTGTCATCTCTATATAGTGCATTAAAATATGTGCAAAGGTTATGTCATGCTTATTACTCACCTGAGAAACTCTGTCATTTACATTATAGGATCAATTTCCCTGTGTTTCCTTTTAGGGTCATGTGGTTATGGGTAACAATGCGGTCTCACCCTATCAGCAAGTGATTGAAAAGACCAAAAGCCTTTCTTTTAGAAGCCAGATGTTGGCCATGAATATTGAGAAGAAACTTAATCAGAATAGCAGGTCAGAGGTAAGAACCATACATTTTCTATTCTGTCTGGGATTTAGCAACCGTGCAATTGTTACATGAAGTTTGAAAGTATATTGATATGAGTTGTAGCTGATTTTGTTTTTCTCTTTAAAGATATGAACATTTTAAGAAATTACTAAACAAATGAATTTTTTCTTAGATACATTATTGTGTTCCTAGTTTATTATAACTATTTTTCTTTTGCTTTGACTCTTCAAAAAGAAATTGTGTTCCTAGTTTATTATAACTATTTGTCTTTTGCTTTGACTCTTCCTGTGTGACTTCATTAACTCATTTCCTCAGGGTTTTCAACACATCATTTTGATACTGGCAGATGATAACTTACATGTGTAGCCCTCTTTCAAGTGTTCGAAATGTGTATTCCTTCTAAATCTAAAGAAATAGTTCTGTAAAAATGTTGATCTTATTAGATGTATTAGTGCTGATCTTATACAAATGTCATTATCTTTCATCTGATATTCACATCAAAAATTAATCTCCCATTTTGGGAGATTAATTCTGCATGTTAGAGATTGAAGCAACTTGAATGGCCTTAAAATTTTGGAATCCTAAACTATGTTGTTTACACATTATGATTATGTGTAACTGGAGGGTAGGAAGTCATTAGGAAACAGTTGTGGGATATGCAGAAACCCTATTTGATTGAAATTTTAAGAACAAATTTGTGTCTGTGGAATAGTCCTTTAGTTCAAAAGAGAAGGATGCATTAGAATTTGAATTGCATATTTTAACCAAGTTTAGAATAACTGAGCCTAGAAAATAACTTTCATATGATGTTTTTTTCTGTGTGCTTCAGGATTAATTTGTGGTGTTTATTGTTCCAGTATTAATGATACCGTTATTGCTGTACATTTTAATTGGCCAAATATTATACCAGATAATAATTTTGATGTTTGTTTTGTCCTAAGTGGGACATCTGACATCTAGTAATTGCAGGAGTTAAGATCTTAGAATGGTTTGGCAAGAGTAGTGCTAAAGTAAATGCTGTATGTTAGTTTTTTTTCAAAAGTATTTTCTTTTCACTCTGTTGATTTCTTTTTGCGTATTTTAGGCTCCTAACTGGGCAACTCAAGATTCTGGCTTCTATTGAAGAACCATAAAGAGAAGATGAAAAAAAAAAAAAGAGAAGAAAGATGAAATAATAAAACTATTATATAAAGGTTGACTTACATTTTGGAAACAACATACTGAGTATACATTTTGAAGAATTGGAATAAAATTGACTGATTCATTTTATCTTGCTGTCAATTTTCTTGCATGTGCAAGTTTGTGTGTTTTTAACTTTCTTTTTTGGAATAATTATATTCAGAGGAAGTTGCAAAATTAGTACAGAGAAGTCCATGTAGGTTGAACCCTATTTCTGTCGATTTTTTCACTTTATGTTACTGTGGTACAGCATCAAAACCAGGATGTTGACATTGGTACAGTATGTGCGTGAATAGCTCCCTATCATTTTATCGTGTAGATTTGTGTAACCATCACTGCAACCAAGATAGAGAACTATGATGATCTCCCTCATGCTATGTTTTTGTAAGCCATACCTACTCCCAACCAGCTCTAACCCTAGGAACCACTAATCTGTTCCTCATCACTATATTTTATCATTATGAGAATGTTATATAAATGGAATTACATAATACACAACCTTTGAGATAAGCTTTTTTCATTCGTCACAATGCTCTTGAGAGCCATTCAAAGAGCATGGAGACCTCCCAATACTAAACTTAGCGTGGGGGTCTACAAACTTTTTTTGTGAAAGGCCAGATATTAAATCTTAGGCTTTGCAGACCATATGTTCTCTGTTTTAGCTATTCAACTCTGTCATGTAGCACAAAAGCAGCCTTTGTATGTAAATGAATGCTTATGGCCGTGTTCCAGTAAAACTATTTACAAAAACAGGCCAAGGGCCAGATTTGTTTCACCTGCTGTGGTTTCCAACCCTTGGCTTGGGGTATTGGTACTTCTAAGCTTTAGTCTAAGGGTGCTGAAACTAGGAAGATTATTGGTTAGGATAAGCCAAGTGCTGTTTTTTTTATTCATCTGTAACCAGTATTGTGAAGATGCCAAGTATAGGGCAGGAAAAAATACATATAGAAATATAAAGAATTCTTGGTAGTAAAAAATGGTCAAGGATCATGGAGAAAATACCAAAGTGTTACATCAGTAACAAGGTAGAACAGTAACAAGATAGACCCTTTCTATATGTAGCAGCTAATTCTATGAATTAAAAGTTCTTTATCAAATAGAGCCATAGTTATTATACAGAACTATATAAAATGGCATATATTACTCAGGCTATGTAGAATTGAGAAAGATGTTCTCAGTTGAGAAGGAAGGAAACAAGACTTCCATATTTCCTTCTTTACCAGTAACCAAAGGGCCAAAAGTTCCTACATGGAGACATAATTAATCACCGTTTAAGACTGTAGCTCAACCAAGCCACATTAATAGCTAACAAAGATTTCTGGATGCTTACATAGCTCAGCAGCTAAAAACAATTATTAAATAAGCCTGTGGACTAGTAAAAGCCCCAGGTAGGAAAAATAGGAAGCCAATAATAAGAATTTACCATGTGTCATAGGAAGCCAGTAATAAGTATTTACCATGTGTCAGGCATTTTCATGTCCTCTGTTTCTCTAAGTAAACTAACCTAAGGAGAAGGAAGGGAATCTTAGCATTTGAATGCCTTGCTTAAGCCTGGAAATACTAAAATTTAGGTGGTATTATTTATATGTTATTGATGAGAAAGCATACTCAGATGGTTGCCTAAAGCTGGAGTCCCCAGCCCCTGGGCTATGGACTGCTACCAGTCTGTGGCAGCATTCGATTCTCAGGAGCGTGAACCCTAGTGTGAACTGAGAGCATGAGAGGGATCTAGGTTGCGCACTCCTTATGAGAATCTAATGTGGCCTACCCCTGATTTGTGGAAAAATTGTCTTCCACGAAACCGGTGCCTGGTGCCAAAATGGTTGGGGACTGTTGGCTTAAGGTAATACTAGTGCAAGTTAAAGTAAGGAAAACTCTTCAGTTATGTCACACTAACCTTCCTTAAATCATTCATTGTTGCTTTATAATTAGAAATTGCAAAGAGTTAAGGGATACATATTTAGTAGATTGTGTGAACAGGTCTTGATCCACCAAACACTAGCTGTCTCAGCACCATTATCTTCCAATAAGAGCAAAGGGTACTCTTTTTCTGCGGGTGTAATCGTTGGATACTAGTGTGGCCCCTTACATGCAAAACCTATTGGAACATATAAAGCTCTGAAGAACATCTCTTTGATTTTTCTTTTTTCCATTTATACTCTGCTCCCTCAAGATTATCTATTATATGAATAATTAATGCTCACTTCTACCACTTTTTTTTTCACATACTGCCACCTTTTGAACTTGAAAGATGATGCCACTATGGATTACTAGTATCAATTAGAAAAAAACTATATACAACTAATGGCCATTTTTGCACATTACCAATACTTGCTCATCGTGAAAACCCATTTTTGAAGTTTGCATAATAAAAGTTACTTGATTTGGGGCTTAACCTTAATTTTTGATAACAGGCTATTCCAGTAAAGTATTGAACATCAAATAAGTACTCATTTTCTTGTGCTCTTTTTTTTTCCTTTTCTTGCCATTCAGTAGATAGTACATCCTCCTATGTTAGCAGCTTTTATAAACACATCAAAGAACACCATGAAACTGACGTTAAAAAAAAAGTTGCTTTGAGTCCTTTAAAATTTTTTCTATGCATTCATAAACATATGTGTTTATGCTTTAATATGAACTATACAAGAGTATTTGTAAATGTCCAGTTTACAGGGAAAAAAAAGCAAAAACATATATTTATCCAGTACCAATGCTTCCTACCTGCTACTGAGCTTCAGAAATAGAATGGTCCTAGTAATTGGTCCTGTGGGCCCCTCAGTAATTTTATTTTCTTCTTTGTCCCTAAAAAGTGAACACTACCATAACTTTTATGTTAATTTCCTTGTTTTTATTGTTTTATCACACACACAACATACATACAGACCATATATACACACAGTTGACCCTTGAGCAACATGGGTTAAGGACACCTATTCACCAATAACCCAAAAGTCAAAAATTATTACATGGAGACACAGAGTCAAAAGTCCATGTATAACTTACAACTTCCCCAAAACTACTAATAGCTTACTGATAAACAGTTGATTGATTAACACATATTTAGTATATTATACACTGTATTTTTACAATAAAGGAAGCTATAGAAAAGAGTGTTATGAGGATATAAGGAAGAGAAAATATACTCAACATTGATTAGGTAGAAATGGGTCATCATTATAAAGGTCTTCATCCTTGTCTTCACATTGAGTAGGCTGAGGAGGGGGTTGGTCTTGCAGTCTCATGGGTAGCAGGGCAGGAAGTGGAGGAGGTGAAAGGGGAGGCATGAGGCAGGCACACCTGCAAATTTAAGGAAACACTAATTCGACGTTTTTGCTTTTTCATTTTTCTCAAAATATTTGTATATGATACTCATCCTTTTTCACCATTTGTGTAGTTTTTAGTGCCTGTATCAGAAGGGTCTATGCCATGAAAGAAATCAAAAGCAATCTTGAATAATCAGAACCCTTCTGTCAGATATCTAACATTGATTTGTGTTCTGGCACTGTTGCTTCTGCATTGTCTTATCATCTGGCACTGGTTCAGAAACACATCTCCATCAAGTCGTGTTTTGTTAATTCCTGTAGTATGGTGTCTGTTAGCTCTTGAATTTCTCCAAGATCTGTATCTTGAAACCCTCCATCCCCCACTTTTTTTGCCATATACATAACCTCTTTCATGATTTCCTTGATTGGTTCTGTTGTAAATCCTGTGAAGTTTTGCACTACATCTGGACACAGTTTTCTGCAGCAGGAATTTATTGATTTATTGTTTTGGGCATGATGGCTTTCATGGCTTTTGTTGTTGTTGTTGTTGTTGTTGTTAGAACAATGTATCTTCAGTGGTGTAATCCTTCTAGACTTTCATGATGTTCTCTCCATCTGGGTTGGCTTCCACAGCATTGACAATTCTTTCCATACAGTACCATGTGCGTTGAGGCTTAAAGGTCCTTATTACCCCCTGTTTGAGAGTCTCAAATAGATATAATGTGTTTGGAGGCAAGTAGACCACTTGAACACCTTTAGTTTTGAACTCACAGACTTCTGGTTGGCCAGGGGATTGTCCAATATCAAAAAAACCTATAAAGCAGTCTCTTACTGGCAAGGTACTTCCTGAATTCAGGGAAAAAGCACTAATGGAACCAATCCAGAAAAAGGGTTAAAGTTGTCCAGCCTTTCTTGTACAACCAAAAGACTGGCAACTGTTGTTTAACTTTTCCCTTCAAGCTCGGGGGTTAGCAGGTATATTGAAAAGGGCAGTCCTGATCATGACTGCTTGTGCATAAGGCAGTAGAGTTAGCCTATTTCTTACCGCCTTAAATCCTAGTGCTCACTTCTCTTTCTTATAAATAAGTGTACTTTTTCCCAGAATAGGGCAGTTGTGTCTGCAATTAAAAACTTGTTCATGCAGGTATCCATTCTCTTCAGTGATTTTTTTAGTGTCTGGTAACTCATCTGCTACCTCTTGCAGCAGAAGCTGCTTCTCCTATCTTGACACTTTTTAAGCCCATCCTCTTTAAAATTATCAAACCATCCTTTGCTAGCATTAAATTCTCCAGCTTTAGACCTTCACCTTCCTTTGACTTTTAGTTGTCATATAATGACCACTATGTCTTGAACCATATTAGAGTCTGTAGCTTTGCCTTTCTTATAACAATCCTGCACCCACATAAAAACTGCATTTTCAATATGAGATACAAACATTTCACAAAAAGTATAAGGTTTCAGTACCTGCCGACATAGCTGCAGCAACTGCTTTACGCATTTCCTTTTCTTTCTTTTACAATAGTTCCTAGGCTGGATTCATTTATCTTGAAATGGCAGGCAATCCAGATGAACACCTCAATTTACAGTACCTATCAAGCAATTCAGCTTTTCTTGTAATGTCATGACTTCTCTCTGCTTCTTAGGACCATTTCCAGGACCACTAGTGACATTTTGTATGGGCTCCATGGTGTTACAGTGTTGTACTAAACGAAAAATACATGAGAACCATGAAAGATCACTTTTTACTGCAATATGCAATTTACTGGAGAGCTGAACTGCTCACATAGAGATGGTTAGCATCACATGGCATTTTAAGTAGATACTCACCAGAACTCACTGCAATAGCACTAAGAGATGGCTATGAAATTATTACAGTGATACAGTATGAACTACAGTTAATTTTATGCCTGAGTGGTTTAATACTGCATCTTTACATTTGTTTACATTTCTCTTGACTGGGAATGGGACCATGTCTGTAAGTGTTTGTGTAAGTTTTGAAAATTTTTAACTTTTTATAATAGATTTGTGTGTATTTTATGGTAGTAAATGATAAAATAGACTAGTAGCTACATATTTTTATACATGACAACTTTTTCTTAATTTTGTCAGTATTTCTTGACTACATTGTTGTCTGTGAGTTTTTTCAAATTGTGATGTGTTCATGGGTCAATTGTAGTTGGTCAATGCCTGTCCTAGACTGTCGTGTTCATTTATTTATGTATGATATCTATCTGGTTCACTAATGAATCCCTCATGTCTGGCTCTTATTAGGCCCTCAATAAATTATTGAATGAATGCATCAATGAATGTTCAGAATGGCATAATGGAAAAAAAATTGAACTCGAAGGTAAAAGGTTAAAAAATGTATCTTTCAGAAAGCTTTAATTTTCCTTTATTATCAGGTGATCATGACCAAAATCATGTATTTCTTATTCTCTAATTTCATAATCTGTCAGATGGCAATATTGACTGCTTTGTGTGCCTGGCTATTTGGGATTAAGTACCAATAAATAAATTTTAAAAACCACAAAACCCAAAAACGTCACGGCCCTTCTCTATATGAGTTCACAGTTTACGTCTGGGACAGACACATGAATGTAAGATAAAATGGTAAGTACTACTGTATGTGAAAACACTTAGACTTATGAAGTGCTTCTGTAAGATACATTTTTTAAAATGGTTAAAGTCAGTTGAAGACCTGTTAAAATCATCAAGATATTGCAATGTATGAAAAGTTTTATAAAAGTTCTTTTTCTTGGTCTTGACTCCGTCTTGGTAATGGTGGCAGTAAAAATGGAGAGAGGCAGATACACTATCTCAGATGTTTTTCTTCCTCTCAACTTCCCCAGTTGTCAAACAAAAAGCTGGACAGCATACAAAACTATTGGACTTATAAACTCACAATACTCTGACCTCTGTTGTTTGCCAGCCTATGATTGATCACCACATATGACCACTGTTTTGCTTTCTAGCTGGTGGCTTTGTGAAAAAGCATAGCGGTACAGATATCCTCAAATACCCTCACGTACCTTGAAGAGGTCACTTGGGTAGTAAACCCTTTTGGTTCCCGTGCCACTAACACAGGAGTGAATTGAGAGCCTAAACTGGGTTTGCCTCAGCAATAGAGGCCAGTAGTAAAAATTCAGCCATAAAAACTAGCAGTAAGAAAAGTAGTCAAGGTCAGCGGCAAACTATCTGCTGGAGTGAAATGTTTAAAGCTTCCGAGGCTTTAATTAGACTCAAAAAACATCCCACTGTTAAACTGTTTTGTGTTTCCCATGCATAATTTACTTCCATGCATTTTAATTCTCAGTGATCAAACATCCTCTGGAAAAGCGCTAACTTCCTGGAGAGGTAGCACAAACACTGTTATGTTTTGTTAATTTTTCATCTCATGTATTTAATAAACAGTTTGACTGTTAGAATCTGCAAGAAATAACATTAATCTAAGGCATCTCCTATTTTGGTTCTAAAACTGTGACTCTTGTGCTGACTTCCATTTAGTCTGATGAGATTGGGAGAACAATGCCAGATTGATTCATTTTGTTTTTAATTGTTGTAAAGACCATTGAGAGGGGAGGAGAATGTTGTTTGAATTTGACATTTTGAACTGGGAAACAGCTTGGAAATGTAGGCACAATTCCAGGTAAATAAGCTAAGTATACTTATGTGTGTATGTATATGTAAGTCTAATTGCTTAAAGGTATACCTCTAAGATTCCAAATTGATTGATGCTAGAAGGCAGCTGTTTTGAGGACCAGAGGCATGGCTTATATGCAAAATGATAGGGAAAAAATAATTGGATCACAGAAAGACAGTGTTATTTAATCAGAATTTGAAATCTGGCAGCTCTCCTAGGAGAATAAAATACTATTGGATTGCATTTATTTGTGGACATTTTTTTTATCTTGCCTCTATATTGCCCCTTAGGCACTGTAACTCCCTAAACAGAAGGCATAATAATAGATACTTGGTAGACACCCACTTGTTCACTGTCCATTCATGCATGCAGGTAGACAGATAATGTTTGTGAGGTATCACAGCTGCAGTCTGGCAGAAAGAACATGACTGATTCCCTCTACTTTCCTCTACTGAGGGAGTATGCAGCTTTTCATTTCATTTTAGAGACAAATGATCTGCACAGGAAGGAAGCACATGGGTAGCTATGTCTTTGTTCATTTGGCTAACGAGGCCAGAGCTGTGGGTCCATCTCTGCCTAAGCCGGTTAGTGTTTCTCTACTCCTAACCACAGATTTGCACTTGAACCTTTGCCAGCTGTTTCCCAAGTGCATGCCATTGGATGTGCGGGAGACCTGAAATGAGTGCAGATAGATCAGCTTAAAATCATCAAAACGTTTTCAAACAAAACAAAGCATAAAGCTTGAAGCCCTTAATGGCAGATCAGAAGTTTTATCTTTGTGTATTCAAAGGTCAAAACATTTGTACCACATGTGCTGCTGTCAGAATAAATGCTATATAATAGGAATAAAACTTAAGAAGCTGTGACCAACTTGAATGTTGAAACATTTGTTATCATTTTTATCTAAAAAAATTAAATTTTTGGTGGCAAGTTAGTGTAGCCAGTCCTAGAAAACAGTGGTTGGAATGAGGATGATCTCATTGATTCAGAAATTGTCAAGAGATCTACAAAACCAGTATGCCTCCTGTTTTAATAGAAGACATAATTAGAGAATGTTCTTAGTTGTCTAGCTCCCTTGCCCTGGGATTTGTGCCTAGTTCTTTGAGCATTTGTAGGACTCAGATTTCTCTAACAATCAATAATCCTTTTTTATTTTCTTTATATTTTCACTTTTAGTAAACATCCATCTATAATCATTTTAAGTGAGTTTAAGTGATTTTAAGTGAGTTTGAGAACAACCTTGTGATGTAAATCAGGTATTAGTCTTGAAGTTTACCTGATTGGTCATTTGGCAACCTTTTTTTATCTGACCATTAGTGACTTAAACAACTCTGAGAAGAATAATGGACAATAAAGTGAAAAAAAAAAAAAAAGCATAGACCTATACTAACAAAATTAATTCTAAGACACTACATTCTCTTATTAGAAAACAATGTGAAAGTTTAGATATTGTTCATCAAAGTTTTTTTTTTTTTTTTAAGTTATAAACTTTTTTTTCCCTTTTAGAGTATCTGAGGAAAAAAAGTAAAAGAACTCTCTTTGGGATCTCTAGACAGTTGAATAGACAAGGAAGAACTGTAGTCTTTTTTTTTTTTTTTTTTCAGCTAAATTATCCTAAGAACACTCTGCTCCAACATAGGAATGCCATGGAACAAGAGATGGTAACACAAGATACACCAGGAGACTCGAGGTTTTGTGTGTTTGAAACTTATATTCTACTATAATTAGACTAAATTGTAGAGAAGCAAAACTAATGTGTGTGTTGTTTTTTTAAAATTTACCCAATGTTTTTTTGGTTCTGTCTTATATGAGTGAACAAACTCCTTTTGTTTTTTGTTTGTTTGCTTGTTGTTAAATGTTCACTCTTAAATTTTATAAAACAAGAAAATTTTAAAGTTACACTTTATTAAAACTTATAATTTTTTTATTATATGTATTTGTTCAAAATAGAAATACCAAAGACATACAAAGGTACAAAGTGGTATGCAGTGCTTTTGTGTCCTACATAACTGATTTAAACTGGTAAGACTATTTTTATCTTTCAACTTTTAATTTTCTTATAAAAGTCAAGTAAATACAATGATGATTATTAGCTGAATAGCAGATAAGATCTCAGTATTTAAAAGAACAGATTTCTTCTTATAAACTTGCTTTTGATTTTAATTCAAGAATAATTATGCTGGGTTCTTACGTATGACTGGACAAAAAAACATGTGGTTGTGTGTTTTGGCATGTGTTCTTCCAGATTTTTCAGTAATGCTCATGATAACCAACAAGGGAAATTTAGATTATAAGGCCTTTTTCTATACCAGATTCTAATCATTGCTCTAAGAAAAATTTCAGCACCTGTTGGTTACTTTTGCTTGAAGACTTTATGTGTAAAATGTTGATGACTTTTAGTGGTGGAGAATAGGGATGTGAAATTCAGAAGAATAAACTTTTGGAACACAATCAAATAATACCTGCACGATACTGTGCTTCTTTCTAGCCCTGCTGCTGTTGCTTGAAAAAGATTTGGGTAAGTAATTATAAACTGATTTAAAGTATAACTTTTTTATCAGACTTTTTTCCCCATCATTCATGTTTATAGCTCTCTCCTGAGAGCAGCATTAAAATGATAAAACATGGTTTTCAAATATATCACTACTATAAAGGATAGGAATGGGTGTTCATGAGTACGTACCCCCTCCCAACACTTGTTAAAAAGTCTAGATTTTAGTATCAAACAGAGATGTGGGTGTTGTGCAATCAACAAAGCACTGTTGTGCAATAATTAAAGAATTTTTAAACTGAAGATTAAATTGGAATGTTGTTATAAACATAAAGGAAATGGCCAACATTTTTCTTTGTATCAAAAGAAAACTCATTTCTAAAAATAAGTACCCTCTTCGTGATGACCCTTTAAAATAGTTTTAAGTGATTCTATCCACAGATGAGCTTTGGGCTGTGCAGCACTTTGCCATAAGTGGTTTGCTCTTTGATCCTGTAGCCTTTCATCAGGTGTGTATCTGAAAAAGCATTGGCATGGCAGTATTGCCAGCCAGACTTGGAGTCCCTCTGAAAGTGAACATGGCATGACTGAAACATGCTGGTGGGTCCTGAAAGGTCTCCTTTGGTGGATGAATTTAAGGAAATGATGCTTAATTTCCCACTTCTAAATTTTGTTTTATCAAATTGAGACAAACGTGGACCTTTCTAAAGTTACTAAATATAAAACATCTCCATGGTGAAAAAAAGAAGAAAAAAAAAGGCATGTGTTTTTGTTATCTTTTGTTTTTCACTTCACTTTCCCAGAAATCAGAATTAGGTGAAAGCAAGGATTGAGAATGTTACCTAGTCTGTTAAATGGTTGTTATTGACCTGTGGCATTCAATTCCTTTGTAATGAGAAATTGGTTTAGTGTAACCTAAATGTTCCAATTTTATTTTACGTTGAATGTTATGAATAATGTCTTTTTTTTAACCCCAGATATCGTCTTAAGAAGTACAAACATCAAAGAATTATTCCTTTACTCTTTTTACTCCACCTCCCACCCCAATTCGATCCCTATTTCTTATCACTGCTGATTCTGTCCTCTATAAAGATGTCTGGCCTTGCTCTTTTCTTCCCTGTTCTTTTGCTCCCCCTATCTAAACAGTCATAAGCACTGTCTTGGGATTTTTTCCACCCAGCAGTAACTTGGTGATTAAGGACTAGGCTTGAATCCTTCTTTACCACTTAGAAATTGGCTTTGGAGAAGTTACTTAACCTTCTTAAAGAATGTTTCCAGTACCTACTTTGCAGGGCTGTGGGATTAAATAAAAAAATTCACGTAAAAGCATTAACACGGTGCCTGCCTTCCTCCTCCTTTTAGAGTGAATGCTTGACACAGGGTAAGCACTCACTAAAGTGATAGTTTTCATTGTTGTTATAAAACTACCACCTTCACTCCACTAATCAAGTCCTCGTAATTTCTCCCCTAGAATATTCAAGTTAGCTAATTGTGTCACATGCCCTATGTCCTTCACAGTAAAGATCTGTATCCACTGACTTGAATTAGTAAAAGTACAGTTTGTATATCAACTCATGCATTTAGGATTGGGAAAAGAAATATTGCAAAAAACTGCTGTTGGTAACTATTATCCTTTTACTTGCAGATGTAGTTGCTATCATCTACTATATCTAGGTGCAGTCATCATAAATAGATTTATTTTGAAAGAGATTTGTAAATAACTTTGAGATTGTATATAAATGTTTTCACTTAAGAGTATCAAGACTTTACTGTGTGTCAGGCACTGTGACTTAAATGCTTTCCATACATTATCCTATTTAATTCTCAATAATGTCTGAGATAGTTACTGTTATCACTACCCAGTTTATTGAGAAGGAAGCAGGCACAGTGAATCAGCTCAATGTCACAAAGCTAGTGAACAGTAGAAAAGGATTTGAATCCAAATAGTCTCATTCCAGAGCCCATGCCCTTTAATATTAATCTATATTGTCCCCACACTTCCAGGAATAAAATAATTTAGTAAAGTTTATCCCTAAACTAGAATTTTCTGGGTATTGGAAGAACAGTTCTTAGAGATTCACTTTTCAGAATGAGTAAGACCTACTATTTGATAGCACAACAGGATGACTATAGTCAATAATAACTTAATTGTACAATTTAAAATAACTGAAAGAGTGTAATTGGATTGTTTATAACAGAAAGGATAAATGCTTGAGAGGATGGATACCCCATTCTCCATGATGTGATTATTACTCATTGTATGCCTGTAACAAAACATCTCATGTATCCCATAAATATATACACCTACTATGTACCCACAAAAACTAAAAATTATTTTTTTAATTCACCTTTCAATATGAAAAAAAAAACACACTCAACTCTTTTCTAACAAATAGTACTGAGTCTGAGAATAAATGTTATCATTGGCTTTTCTTCTTTTTTTTGGATAATCAATAAGGTTTTCTCATTCACTGATTCTCTGAAAAAAGAGTGTGTCTGAAAGATGGCATCTGAGTTGAGGAGACTCAAAATCATGACCTATGAGAAATAGTTGAAAAATCTGGAGATATGTAGCCTTGAGACACCCTTGGGGAAATAAAAACTTTTCAAATAGTTAAAGGGTTTAGATGTGAAAGAAGGATTAAGTATGCTCTATGTGGCCCAAAAGGGCAGCATTAGAACCATTTGTTAGAAGCAATTAGATGAAAACTTTCTAACAATTGAGGCTATAACACCGTGGAAGATCCTGTTCTCATAAATAATGGCAAGAACTTACTAATCAGGGTTGAAACTATTTCTACTGATCTTCCAGCTCAGAGATCTCACATTTTCAGGGAAAGGAAAGGTAGCTAGCTCATTTTTTTTGTGAGAATGTTGGAGATTAAGTGTATTCACTTTGTCTGAGATGAGGATATAATGTGAAAAGTACAATTTTTATAAAAAGTAAGATTATAAACTTAATAAATAAAAAAAAAATTGGGATTCCGTAAAACCAGAAACCTGCCTCTAATCCAGTGACAAATATTTGGTATATTAATAGCATCTATTTCTTATGATTAAAAAACTAATAGAACACTTATGGAAATTTATAAAGAAAAACAAACAAAAAAATTAAGACCCAAGTAAAAAAAAATCCTTAATTCCCTACATTATTATCATATATTTTAAGCTATTTTTTCTTACAGCCCTTTATTTTATTATCTTAATGTTTAATTTATAAATTTTTTTATTATACTTTAAGTTCTAGGGTACGTGTGCACAACGTGCAGGTTTGTTACATATGTATACATGTGCCATGTTGGTGTGCTGCACCCATTAACTCATCATTTACATTAGGTATATATCCTAATGCTATCCCTCTCCAATTCCCCCTCCCCACAATAGGCCCCAGTGTGTGATGTTCCTCTTCCTGTGTCCAGGTAATCTCCTTGTTCGGTTCCCACCTATGAGTGAGAACATGTGGTGTTTGGTTTTCTGTTCTTGCGATAATTTGCTGAGAATGATGGTTTCCAGCTGCATCCATGTCCCTACAAAGGACATGAACACATCCTTTTTTATGGCTGCATAGTATTCCATGGTGTATATGTGCCACATTTTCTTAATCCAGTCTGTCACTGGTGGACATTTGGGTTGATTCCAAGTCTTTGCTATTGTGAATAGTGCCGCAATAAACATAAGTGTGCATGTGTCTTTATAGCAGCATGATTTATAATCCTTTGGGTATATACCCAGTAATGGGATGACTGAGTCAAATGGTATTTCTAGTTCTAGATCTTTGAGGAATTGCACACTGTTTTCCACAATGGTTGGACTGGTTTACAGTCCCACCAACAGTGTAAAAGCGTTCCTTTTTCTCGACATCCCCTCTGGCACCTGTTGTTTCCTGGCTTTTTAATGATTGTCATTCTAACTGGTGTGAGATGATAGCTCATTGTGGTTTTGTTTTGCATTTCCATAAATGTTTTCTTTTTAAAAGTGTCTGTTCATATCCTTTCCCCACTTTTTGACGAGGTTGTTTGTTTTTTTCTTGTAAATTTGTTTGAGTTCTTTGTAGGTTCTGGATATTAGCCCTTTGTCAGATGAGTAGATTGCAAAAAATTTTCTCCCATTCTTTAGGTTGCCTGTTCACTCTGATGGTAGTTTCTTTTGCTGTGCAGAAGCTCTTTAGTTTAATTAGATCCCATTTGTCAATTTTGGCTTTTGTTGCCATTGCTTTTGGTGTTTTAAACATGAAGTCCTTGCCCATGCCTATGTCCTGAATGGTATTACTTAGGTTTTTTTCTAGGATTTCTATGGTTTTAGGTCTAACATTTAAGTCTCTAATGCGTCTTGAATTAATTTTCGTATAAGTAGTAAGGAAAGGATCCAGTTTCAGCTTTCTACTTATGGCTAGCCAATTTTCCCAGCACCATTTATTAAATAGGGAATCCTTTCCCCATTTCTTGTTTTTCTCAGGTTTGTCAAAGATCAGATGGCTGTAGATGTGTGGTATTATTTCTGAGGGCTCTGTTCTGTTCCATTGGTCTATATGTCTGTTTTGGTACCAGTACCATGCTGTTTTGGTTACTGTAGCCTTGTAGTATAGTTTGAAGTCAGGTAGCATGATGCCTCCAGCTTTGTTCTTTTGGCTTAGGATTGTCTTGGCAATGCAGGGTGTTTTTTGGTTCCATATGAAGTTTAAAGCAGTTTTCCAATTCTGTGAAGAAGCTCATTGGTAGCTTGATGGGGATGGCATTGAATCTATAAATAACCTTGGGCAGTATGGCCATTTTCACGATATTGATTCTTCCTATCCATGAGCATGGTATGTTCTTCCATTTATTTGTGTCCTCTTTTATTTCACTGAGCAGTGGTTTGTAGTTCTCCTTGAAGAGGTCCTTCACATCCCTTGTAAGTTGGATTCCTGTGTATTTTATTCTCTTTGAAGCAATTGTGAATGGGAATTCATTCATGATTTGGCTCTCTGTTTGTCTGTTATTGGTGCATAAGAATGCTCATGGTTTTTGCACATTGATTTTGTATCCTGAGACTTTGCTGAAGTTGCTTATCAGCTTAAAGAGATTTTGGGCTGAGACAATGGGGTTTTCTAAATATACAATCATGTCATCTGCAAACAGGGACAATTTGATTTCTTCTTTTCCTAATTGAATACCCTTTATTTCTTTCTCTTGCCTGATTGTCCTAGCCAGAACTTCCAACACTATGTTGAATAGGAGTGGGGAGAGATGACATCCCTGTCTTGTGCCAGTTTTCAAAGGGAATGCTTCCAGTTTTTCCCCATTCAGTATGATATTGGCTGTGGGTTTGTCATAAATAGCTCTTATTATTTTGAGATGCATTCCATCAATACGGAATTTATTGAGAGTTTTTAGTGTGACGGGCTGTTGAATTTTGTCAAAGGCCTTTTCTGCATCTATTGAAATAATCATGTGGTTTTTGTCTTCTGTTCTATTTATATGCTGGATTATGAAGCCCACTTGATCATGGTGGATAAACTTTTTGATGTGCTGCTGGATTCGGTTTGCCAGTATTTTATTGAGGATTCTTGCATCGATGTTCATCAGGGATATTGGTCTAAAATTCTCTTTTTTTGTTGTGTCTCTGCCAGGCTTTGGTATCAGGATGATGTTGGCCCCATAAAATGAGTTAGGGAGGATTCCCTCTTTTTCTAACTATTGGAATAGTTTCAGAAGGAATGGTACCAGCTCCTCTTTGTACCTCTGGTAGAATTCAGCTGGGAATCCATCTGGTCCTGGACTCTTTTTGGTTGGTAGGCTATTAATTATTGCCTCAATTTCAGAGCCTGCTATTGGTCTATTCAGGGATTCAACTTTTTCCTGGTTTAGTCTTGGGAGAGTGTATGTGTCCAGGAATTTATCCATTTCTTCTAGGTTTTCTAGTTTATTTGCGTAGAGGTGTTTATAGTATTCTCTGATGGTAGTTTGTATTTCTGTGGGTCAGTGGTGATATCCCCTTTATCATTTTTTATTGCGTCTATTTGATTCTTCTCTCTTTTCTTCTTTATTAGTCTTGCTAGCAGTCTATCAATTTTGTTGATCTTTTCAAAAAACCAGCTCCTGGATTCATTGATTTTTTGAAGGGATTTTGTGTCTCTATCTCCTTCACTTCTGCTCTGATCTTAGTTATTTCTTGCCTTCTGCTAGCTTTTGAAGGTGTTTGCTCTTGCTTCTCTAGTTCTTTTAATTGTGATATTAGGGTGTCAATTTTAGATCTTTCCTGCTTTCTCTTGTGGGCATTTAGTGCTATAAATTTCCTGCTACACACAGCTTTAAATGTGTCCCATAGATTCTGGTATATTGTATCTTTGTTCTCATTGGTTTCAAAGAACATCCTCATTTCTGCCTTCATTTCGTTATGTACCCATTAGTCAGTCATTCAGGAGCAGGTTGTTCAGTTTCCATGTAGTTGAGTGGTTTTGATTGAGTTTCTTAGTCCTGAGTTCTAGTTTGATTGCACTGTGGTCTGAGAGACAGTTTGTTATAATTTCTGTTCTTGTACATTTGCTGAGGAGTGCTTTACTTCCAACTTTGTGGTCAATTTTGGAATAACTGTGATGTGGTGCTGAGAAGACTGTATATTCTATAGATTTGCGGGGGAGAGTTCTGTAGATGTCTATTAGGTCCGCTCGATGCAGAGATGAGTTTAATTCCGGGATATCCTTGTTAACTTTCTGTCTCGTTGATCTGTCTAATGTTGACAGTGGGGTGTTAAAGTCTCCCATTATTATTGTATGGGAGTCTAAGTCTCTTTGTAAGTCTCCAAGGACTTGCTTAATGAATCTGGGTGCTCCTGTTTTGGGTGCATGTATATTTAGGATAGTTAGCTCTTCTTGTTGAATTGATCCCTTTACCATCATGTAATGGCCTTCTTTGTCTCTTTTGATCTTTGATGGTTTAAAATCTGTTTCATCAGAGAGTAGGATTGCAACCCTTGCTTTTTTTTGTTTTCCATTTGCTTGGTAGACCTTCCTCCATCCCTTTATTTTGAGCCTATATGTGTCTCTGTATGTGAGGTGGGTCTCCTGAATACAGCAAACTGATGGTTCTTGACTCTATCAAATTTGCCAGTCTGTGTGTTTTAATTGGACCATTTAGTCCATTTTCATTTAAGGTTAATATTGTTATGTGTGAACTTGATCCTATCATTATGATGTTAGCTGGTTATTTTGCTTATTAGTTGATGTAGTTTCTTCCTAGCCTCGATGGTCTTTACATTTTGGCATGTTTTTGCAATGGCTGGTACCGGTTGTTCCTTTCCATGTTTAGTGCTTCCTTCAGGATCTCTTGTAGGGCAGGCCTGGTGGTGACAAAATCTCTAAGCATTTGCTTTTCTGTAAAGGATTTTATTTCTCCTTCACTTATGAAACTTAGTTTGGCTGGATATGAAATTCTGGGTTGAAAATTCTTTTTTTTAAGAATGTTGAATATTGGCCCCCACTCTCTTCTGGCTTGGAGAGTTTCTGCCGAGAGATCTGCTTTTAGTCTGATGGACTTCCCTTTGTGGGTAACCCAACCTTTCTCTCTGGCTGCCCTTAACATTTTTTCCTTCATTTCAACTTTGGTGAATCTGACAATTATGTGTCTTGGAGTTGCTCTTCTCGAGGAGTATCTTTGTGGTATTTGCTGTATTTCCTGAATTTGAATGTTGACCTGCCTTGCTAGGTTGGGGAAGTTCTCCTGGATAATATCCTGCAGAGTGTTTTCCAGCTTGGTTCCATTCTCCCCGTCACTTTCAGGTACCCCGATCAGACGTAGATTTGGTCTTTTCACATAATCCCATATTTCTTGGAGGCTTTGTTCATTTCTTTTTACTCTTTTTTCTCTAGACTTCTCTTCTTGCTTCATTTCATTCATTTGATCTTCAATCACTGATACTCTTTCTTCCAGTTGATCGAGTTGGTTACTGAAGCTTGTGCATTTGTCATGTAGTTCTTGTTTCATGGTTTTCATCTCTATCAGTTTGTTTATGGACTTCTCTGCATTGGTTATTCTAGTTATCCATTCTTCCATTCTTTTTTCAAGGTTTTTAGTTTCTTTGCGCTGGGTATATAGTTCCTCCTTTAGCTCTGAGAAGTTTGATCGACTGAAGCCTTCTTCTCCCAACTCGTCAAAGTCATTCTCCATCCAGCTTTGTTCCTTTGCTGGCAATGAGCTGCGTTCCTTTGGAGGGGGAGATGCACTCTGATTTTTTGAATTTCTAGCTTTTCTGCACTGCTTTTTCCCCATCTTTGTGGTTTTATCTGCCTTTGATCTTTGATGATGGTGATGTACTGATGGGGTTTTGGTGTGGGTGTCCTTTCTCTTTGTTAGTTTTCCTTCAAACAATCAGGACTCTTAGCTGCAGGTCTGTTGGAGTTTGCTTGAGGTCCACTCCAGACCCTGTTTGCCTGGGTATCAGCAGTGGAGGCTGCAGAAGACAGAATATTGCTGAACAGCAAGTGTTGCTCTCTGATTCTTGCTCTGGAAGCTTTGTCTCAGAAGTGTACCCAGCCGTGTGAGGTGTGAGGTGTCAGTCTGCACCTAGGGGGATGTCTCCCAGTTAGGCTACTCAGGGGTCAGGTACCCACTTGAGCAGGCAGTCTGTCCGTTCGCAGATCTCAGCCTCCGTGCTGGGAGAACCACTGCTGTCTTCAAAGCTGTCAGACAGGGACATTTATGTCTGCAGAGGTTTCTGCTGCTTTTTGTTTAGGTGTGCCCTGTCCCCAGAGGTGCAGTCTATAGAGACAGGCAGGCCTCCTTGAGCTGTGATGGGCTCCACCAAATTTGAGCTTCCTGGTGACTTTGTTTACCTACTTAAGCCTCAGCAATGGCGGGCGCCCCTCTCCCAGCCTTGCTGCTGCCTTGCAGTTAGATCTCAGACTGCTGTGCTAGCAATAAGGGAGGCTCCGTGGGTGTGGGACCCTCCAGGCCAGGCGTGGGATATAATCTCCTGGTGTGCCATTTGCTAAAACCCTTGGTAAAGCGCAGTATTAGGGTGGGAGTTACCCGATTTTCCAGGTGTTGTGTGTTTCAGTTTCCCTAGGCTAGGAAAAGGAATTCCCTTCCCCCTTGTGCTTCCCAGATGAGGGGATGCCTCACCCTGCTTCAGCTCTCACTGGTTGGGCTGCACCCACTGACCAGCACTGACTGACACACCCCCGTGAGATGAACCTGGTACCTCAGTTGAAAATGCAGAAATCACCCGTGTTGTGTGTCACTCACTCTGGGAGCTGGAGGCTGGAGCTGTTCCTATTCAGCCATCTTGGGTGCCCCCTTAATTTATAATTTTTAATGAAATGTACTTTACATAGTTTTACAGGTCATTCTTTTGACATAGCATTATATTATGGACATTACCTCGTTAGTATTTCAGATGTATACATTTTTATGGAGACTTATGACTATTTTATGAATGTCTCTTGATACATTTAATCAATTTCTTATTCACAATTCATTATGTATACAATGGTTTATTAGCATAGGTACTACTGCATTGAATCTCTTTGCATATTTTTAATTATCCGAATGCTAATTGTGTTCCTAGATTAGATTTCTAGAAGTGGAATTCATAATTCCCCCCAAAGTTCTTGGTTTGTCTGGCCAAATTGACCTCTGAAAACCACATATTAATTTACTTTCTCACTGTCACTATATGAGCTTAGATCTTGTTTTTTTACCAGTTTGGTAAATTAAAGTTGGTAGATTATGTAGGCAATTTAAATTTTTAATTTGTTTTTCTTTAAATAAAATTGGATTTCATATTGATTTATTATGTTGAATGGCTAATTACAATTTTTCTGTAACATACCTATTTACATTTTCCCCCAAGTTTTTAAATCTGTATTGTTATTTTTAAAGAATTTATTCATAAGAATACAGGAGTTCTTTATATATTAAGGATGTTATACTTTTATCTATCACACATGTTAAGAATTTTTGGTTTTGCTTTTTGCCTTTCCATCATGTATTAATGTGTTTTGAACATTCAGAAATTTTAATTAGTATGTAGTCATGCGTCTCAGTTTTTGTGATTTCTTCCATTGCTGTTATTTCTTTTAACAAATCCTTCATACCAGTTATTTCTCAGTTAGACACCTTGTATCAGACATGGTTCAATCAGAGAAGCAGAATTAGTAGGAGACACAGAAAAAACACACACACTCGCATTTGATCTTATGCCATTGTGAGAGCCGGTTCAGCAATCTCTGTATGGCCACTGCCTTCATGTCTGATGCTGGAGCTTGCAGTCCAGAAGGCAGGTGGTCAGAAGGGAAGATGGAAATAAGGTGGGAAGACCAAAGACAGGTGGAATCACAGCTGGAGCCCCCTCAGGGACAGAAGGAAACCCAGGTTGGTTCTTGTTGCCTCTATCCTTCGGGGTGTGGTGTGAGTGTCTGCTTTTAGTCATTAGGTTAAAGACACACATTGGGCCAGGAGTCAGAGCAGAAGAAAGATGATCCAGGGGAAAGCGAAGCTTTGTAGGCCTGGCCACTGCCTCACACCGTAACATGAGTCGGCAGACCAATGACTGTAAAAGCTACAATATGGCTGTAGTTTCACTTCTACTCTCCAAATCCCCCATCAGAATCTCTCTAATTCATTCTAACAAAAAACAAAGAAAAGTTGACATATTCCAAAGCAGCCACACATCTATATTTTTTCTAGTTTTATTACATTAATTTGGGGAAAAAAATGATACCTTTCATAATTTGTCTATTCAGGAGCATGGTATATTTCTGCATTCAAATCTGATTTTATAAAAGAAAAGTACTATAATTTTGTATGAACCTTATATAATTTCTATTAGGACTATTTTATTTTTTCTTGTTTCTAAAGCAAATGAAATCATTCCTCCCTATTTTTTTAGCCAATTGAAAGGAAAGCTATTATTTTTAGCATATTTATCTAGATTTTGCTACTTGGCTGAAACCCTGTTAAATTTAGAACTTTGTAAAGTTGATTTTCATTCATTTTCTAAGCATATCATTTTATTATTCACAAACAACATTTAATTCTTCTAACTCTATTTTTATTCACTTTTATTGTTCTGCAATCTCTGATTGATACAATGTTAACCAATAGTGAGGCTAGTGGGCATCCTTTGAATTTCCTTATTTTACCATTATGTATTTTTTATCTTGAAAAGCTATTTCTATTTCTTTTTCACTTTTTTTTTTTTTTTTCAAAATCAGGAATCTTGTATGGAATGTCATTTGACATCTACTGACATATGGGGTGGAATATGTTAATAAATTTCCCAAAATTGAACTATCTTTATTTCTGGAATAAATCCTGAATTTTGCTAGTGAAAGGTTTATTTTTTAAATGTACTGTTGAAATGTATTGCTAATAATTTACTATGTGAAAATTTTAATTTCTAAGTGAAATTGGTCCAGTTCTTTATCTGTCTCAGTTTCAGAGTTATGCTAATTTCATAAAATGAATTTAATAGGTTTACTTACAAACCCTGTGGCAGTTTGTGTAGCCTGAGAAATATCTACTCTTCAAAAATATGAAAGACCTTACCAGTAAAATTAGTGCTGAGCATTTTTGTGGTAGGGTTTTTTTTTTTTTTTTTTTTTTTTTCCCAGACAGAGTCTCACTCTGTCACTATCTCAGCTCACTGCAACCTCCGCCTCCTGGGTTCAGGTGATTCTCCTACCTCAGCCTCCCAAGTAGCTGCGATTACAGGCAGGCACCACCACACCTGGCTAGTTTTTGTATTTTTGGCAGAGACGGGGTTTTGCCATTTTGGCCAGACTGGTCTCGAACTCCTGACCTTAAGTGACCTGCTCACCTCCTTTGTGGTAGTTCTTAAAAATTTACTTTTTATTTGAGGGAAAACATACATGTGGTAAAGTGTGTAAACCTAACATATATAGAAATAACACCATGAAATTGTATACATTTACACACACATACAGAAACACACATTTGTGTAACAGTGACCCAAATCAAGGTGTAGATAATTTACAACAGGGGTCCGCAACCCCTGGGCTGAGGACCACTACCGGTTGGTGGCCTGTTAGGAAATGGGCTGCATAGCAGGAGGTGAGCCGAGGGTGAGGGAGCATTACCGCTTGAGCTCTGTCTGCCTCCTCCTGAGTGCATTAGAGGCGGCATTAGATTCTCATAGGAGCACGAACCCTATTGTGAATTGTGCATGCTAGAGATCTAGGTTGTATGCTCCTTATGAAAATCTAACTAATGCTTGATCATCTGAAGTAGAACAGTTGCATCCTCAAACTATACCATCCCCACCCTCTATCTGTGAAACAGTCCCTGGTACCAAAAAGGTTGGGGACCGCTGATTTACAACATCCCAGCCAAATCTCTCCAGAAATAATCACTATTCAGATTTATCTATTTCATAAAGTATTTGATTTGGCTAAAATTATCTGACTAATAATTTTTATAATATTACCTTTTATTTTTCTCTAGTGAGTAGTTTCAGTGAACACTTATCCTTTAAGGATGCTGCATTAGTTTGCCAGGGCTGCCATAACAAAATGCCATTGATTGGGTGGCTTCAACGACAGAAATTTGTTTTTTCACAGTTGAACAACATTAAGGTGTCGGTAGATTTGGTTCCTTCTGAGGTCTCTCTCCTTGGCTTACCTTCGTGCTGTGTCCTCACATGGCTTTTTTCCCTGTGCACACACATCCCTGGTGTCTTCTCATATGTACACATTTCTTCTTCTTGTAGGGACACACAGGCAGATTGGAATACAGCCCACCCTAACAGCCTTATTTTTACTCAGTCACCTCTTTAAAGGCCCTATCTTCAAATACGGTTACATTCTGACGTACTGAGGTTTAGGGCTTTGACATAGGAATTTTGGAGGGACACGATTCAGCCCTTAACAGCTACCCAACAATTTTGAACACCTTTCCTGTATTTTGGGGAGTTTCCCACTTCAGGAGTGTGTACCTTGAGATGGTAGAATCCAGAAACTGACATTTTGAGCATATGCCAAGACCCTGCAAACTCCTGTTTGTTCTGCACAATTTCAGAAGATGACTTGCACATAAACCACAATTAGAAGGACTCCTTGCAGGGTTTTGCTGTGTTCAGCTTGTCCAGCGTATGACATAGACCCATTGTTTTCCATCATTTTGAAACTACTGTCACAAAGCAGATATTGCAGCTGGGTTCACTGGGCAGTGGACATGGTCACTCAAGTCTCTGTCTCTGGAAGCTGCACAGTCCTGCTCCCAACAGCATTAACTTGAATTTCTGCTTTGTGACAGTAGTTTCAAATGGATTGGTAGATTTAAATGTTATCTCACTGTGATTTTAATTTGCATTCCCTGATTTGTCAATTAGATTGAACATCTTTTGTTATATGTGTATTTTGTTTCTGCTCCGGTGAAATTCATTTTTTTCTATTTTCTTATTAGGTTGTCTTTTGAAAAATGAATTACAATATTCTTTTTAATACAATTTCAACTTTTATTTAGGTTCGGGGGCACATTGTATAGGTTTGTTACATAGGTATATTATGGGACACTGAGGTTTGGGGTATGAATGATCCCATCACCCAGGTAGGGAGCATAATAACTAATAGGTAGTTTTTCAGCCTTACCCCTCTTTTCTCTCTCTCCCCTTTAGCAGTTCCCAGTGTCTATTGTTCCCATCTTCATAACCGTATGTACCTAGTGTTTAGCTTTCACTTATAAGTAGAAACATGCAGCATTTGGTTTTCTGTTCCTGTTTTGATTTGCTTAGGGCAATGGCTTACAGCTGCATCCATGTTGGTGCAAAGGACATGATTTTATTCCTTATTATGGCTGTGTAGTATTACATGGTATATATACACCACATTTTCCTTATCCAATTCACTGTTAATAGGCATCTAGGTTGATTCCATGTCTTTAATATTGTGAATAGTGCTGTGATGAACATACAAGTTCATATGTCTTTTTGGTAGAGTAATTTACTTTCCTTTGGGTATATACCCAATGATAGGATTACTCGATCAAATGGTAGTTCCATAATGTTCTTTATACATTATTGATTCTTCATTGGTCATATATTTTGCTAATGTCTATCTTTCACTTTCTTTATGGAGACTTTTGGTAAATACAAGTTCTTAACTTTAGCAGTCATATTTATTAATCTGTTCCTTTGATATTTACTGTCTATATTTTATTTAAGAAATCTTTTCCTGCATGAGGCCATAAAAATATTCTCCTATCTTGATTTCTAAAGGTTTTACAGTTTGCCTTTCATATGTGGCTGTGAAATACACCTGGAATTGACTTTGCATATAAAGTGAGGTAGGTGTGCTTTGCCACCCTATCTCTGTCATATAACAAATGACCATAGAAAGATATCTATTTCTAGGTTCTTTATTTCCTTATTATCTTCATATTGATTTTTGACTTCATTACATTATAGCCAGATAATAACGTCTCTGATTCCAATCTTTTTAATTTGGTTGAGAATTACTGTATGTGTGTGGTCAGTTTTGATAAATGCTTCATATCTGTCTGATAAAAAAATATATTCTGTGGTTGTAGGTGCACTTTCTAGACTAACATTAGAAAAACCTTATGAATTGTGTTATTCAAATGGCCTGTATCTTCATTATTTTTTTCCTGCTAAATCTGCCAATTGTGGAGAGAATTCTATTAAAATATTCCACTATTGTGGCAGATTTATCTGTCTCTCCTAAAAGTCTATTAATTGTTGCTTTACATGTTGTGAGGCCATGTTATTAAGGGTATGCAAGTCTAGGACTGTTAACTTCCAGTTCATTAGTATGTAGTGAGCCTTTATATTTTAATGCTTTTTGTCATAAACTCTATTAGGTACAATATTAATATAGTGACTTCAGTTTTCTTTTAGTTAGTATTTCCTGGTATTTTTTCTAACATATATTTTGAATGTAGATTTTTTTTTTCTTAAATGTGTTCTGATGATCTTTTCCTTTTAATGGGAGCTTTTAGTTCATTAAGATTTAATTACTACATGGTATATAGATATAATTACTATTAATATATGTGTATAAATACATGATATATAAATACATAAATATATTTTAAATATTAATGTTTGCTTATACATTTTTTATTACTATACACCATATTTGGATATTTTTTCTAACATTTTTTTTTACTTCCTCTTTGTTTTATCTTTTTTATGTTGCTTTTTCTTTGTTCTTTTCTAAGTGATTGGTTTTTTTCTACTATTCTGAATCATGGTTTTTGTTTCATTTCGTTTTGTTTTTTTGAGGCAGGGTCTTGTTCTGTCTCCTGGGCTGGAATTCAGTGACATACCTCTTTTTTTTTTTTTTTTTTTTTTTGAGGCAGGGTCTCGCTCTGTCACCCAGGCTGGAGTGCAGTGGCATGATCATGATCACAGCTCACTGTAGCCTCGACCTCCTGGACTCAAGCGATTCTCTCACCTCAGTCTCCAAAGTACTGGGACTACAAGAACGCACCACCATGCTTGGCTAATTTTTTAAAAATTAAATTTTTTTTTTTTTTTTGTAGAGACAGGGTCTCACTATGTTTTTCAGGCTGGTCTCAAACTCCTGGGCTCAAGTGATCCAGCTGCCTTGGCCTCCCAGCAGGCTGGGATTACATATGTGAGCCACTGTATCCAGCCCTGGATCATTCTTATTAGTAACTGCCTAGATCAGGCCCAGCGTGGTGCCTCATGCCTGTAGTCCCAGTACTTTGGGAGGCAGAGGCAGGCAGATGGCTTGAGCCCAGGAGTTCAAGATCAGTCTGGGAAACATGGCAAAACCCTTTCTCTACAAAAAACTACAAAAATTAGTCAGGTGTGGTGGCTTGCATCTGTAGTCCCAACTACTGGGGAGGCTGAGGTAGGAGGACTGCTTGAGCCCAGGAGGTTAAAGCTGCAGTGAGCAGTGATCATCCCACTGCACTCCAGCCAGGGTGACTGAGTGAGACCCTGTCTCAAAAAGGAAAAGAAAAACAACAACAACAACAACAAAAAACCTGTCTAGATCTGTAATAAAACAGATATTATTCCAGGGACTTTTTTAGAAATATTAACATGAATATTAAGTAATCAAGATCTGGTTTAATTAAAATCTTTATCCATCTCCTAAACAATACATGAATCTTAGCATGGTTGATTCTAGCCACCTGGAAATCAACCTATACCCTATAAATATATTTTAATAATAACTTATTCTTATTTTTATTTGAATCTACAAAGACATTAGTCTTGCTGTTTTATACCATCAATATTTGTTTGAATTTATCCATATAAGCTTTTCCTTCTTGTACTTGAAACTTTCTGTGAGAGATCATGTTCCATATGACCAAAGCATATATTTTGGAATTTCTTTTAGTGATAGTTTGTTGGTAGCAAAGTCACTGCGTTTTTGCTTCTCTGAAGACATTTTTATTTCACTTTTGTTTTTAATAACTTTTTATGGACTTTCTGGGTATAAGATTCTGGCTGACAGTTACTTTCTCGTAGAAAGATTGAACTCATTTCATAGACTCCTGAGTTCATTGTTGTTATAAAAATTCTACTGTCAGTCTAATTTTGATTCTTTGGAGATCATTTATCTTATTTTTTAGATATCTCTGAAGATCTTCTCTTCATCGTTGATGTTCTGCAGTTTCATTATGACATGGCCATATTTGGAAAGCACTACCTGTCACAAATAATTGCCTTTTTTTTTTTAAACAGGGTCTTGCTCTGTCACCCATGCTAGAGTGCAGTGGCATGATCACAGTTCACTGCAGCCTCAACCTCTGGGACTCAAGTGATCCTCCCATCTCAGCCTCATGAGTAGCTGGGACTACAGGCCTGCCCCTCCAAGCTTGGCTATGTTTTTTTCTTTTGTTTTAGAGGAAGGGTCTTACTATGTTGCCCAGGTTGGTCTCGAGCTCATGGACTGAAGTGATCCTCCTGTCTTGACCTCCCAAAGTGCCGGAATTACTGGCATGAACCACCATGCTTGGCCTCATGTTTTTTTTATGAAAAGATTTTGGATCTTCCATTCTTCTGCTCTAATCTGTACAGATTGTTCTCTGGGCCTCCTGAGCAGCTCTTGTCATGGATTTTCCTTCATTATTTTTCTGCATTGGATCTCCAGTTTCCTCTTCCTAATGGTTTCTTTTTTTTTCTAAATTTCTCTTCGATTTTCCTAGAATTTGTCCTCCATTGTCATCCATGGCAAGTTTGCATAAGGTAAAGTTTTTAGTTCTTGTATGCCTGAAGATACTTTTATCAACCTACACACGTGATTTTTTCCTGAGAAATATCAGATTCCTATTCCTTTGTACATGAACTGATTTTTCTCTTTGGAAGATTTATGGTTGATTTTCTTCTCTGTGAGCTTCTGAAAATTCATAATGATGCCTCTATGTGGTAGGTTCTATCATATTGGGGATTTACATCCTTAAGTTTTGTTAAAAAAAAAAATTGTATTTTTACTTTGAAATTTTCTTGTGTTTCATTCTCTCTAATTCTTATTGTTATTCCTGTTAGTCAGATGTTAGATTTCCCAGACCGACCTCTACTTTGTCTTGTCTTTCCTTCCTGTCATCTTTTTTTCTTTCTCTTTCCTCTACTTTTTGATAGATTCCTGTGACTTTGTCTTTTGACACATCTTATCTCACTGATTCTTGTGTTTTGATCATTCCCCGTCTACTGGTGAGCTCATTAAAGGCATTCTTTATTTCTGCTACACAGTGTTTTCTAGCATTTTTTCTAACATTTCCTTTCGATTCTTTCTTAGTTTCAATCTCCTGGCTTACCCTAGGCATCTGACCTTGCAAGTTGTCCACTTTTAAAAAAATTAAAGCCCTAAGCATATTAACCATTGTTATTTTAAATTCTCAGTCTGTTAATTACAAAATTTCTGCTGTATCTATGTCTATTTCTGATGTTTGTTTCATCTGTTCAGATTGCTTTTTGTTCCCCTGTCTTTTTAGCGTGACTTGTAATTTTTTGTTGAAAGCTGTACATGAGCTATCTCAGAACAGGAACTGAGGTAGTAGGCCTTTAGTTTGAGGTTTTATGTTTATCTCGCTAGAAGTTGGGTTGTATCTACTGTTTGCTGTAGTTGTACATGTCGGAGGCTTCAATATTTTACAATTATTTTATTTTATCTCCCTTGTTATCTTTGAATTTCCCTAGAAACTCTTTCTTAAGTAAAGACTGAGTCTTGCAAATCTTTTGGCAGTAATTTAGTGTTGTTATACAGGAGTCCGGTTGATTTGATGGTAAGTGCAGAGAGAGTGCAAACATTCTATAATCCCATGAAGTCTCAGTTTTTTAGTGGGCCTGTGTCCTTGGGCTGTGACTTTCACAAATGTTTCTCAACCTTTCTCCCCATTATGTGAGATAGGAAGGCTAGAGGGGGCTGGAGTTGAGTAATTTCCCTTTCCTCAAGTAAGGTTCATCTCTGAGAAAGTATTTTCCATTGCTCGATATGACTTTTTGGTGGAGAATGCTCTGAGCCTATTTCAAATGGTTATTTTCCCTCCAAACCTGGGATGAACACAAGTGGATTTTATCTCCCATCTTTACCTGATGGGACTCTTGGAAGTACAACCTACAGAAGTGTAAAGGTGCCCCCATAGACTGGTCCCCCAGGAGTTTTTAATGCTCAAGCTAGTCAACAGTAAGCCTTTAGTCATTTATCAAAATTACCATTTAAGTGTTCCTACCAGTTCCTGTCTCCAGTGACATCTGCTTTGAGTAAGCTGGTCTGTATTTCATATATTGTCTTGTGTCTCCAGTTTTTTAGGATGGTGGCTTGTCCTATGACTTCAATTCTTTGAGGGATCGAAGAAAAGTCATTGATTTTCAGTTTGTTCAGCTCTTTTCTTGTGAAGATAGGTGAGATGACCTCCAATGTCAGGGAAGAAACTGAAAGTCTCAACTCTGCCTTTTGACCTTTTGTTTGAAATTTTCATTATATCTTTTATTTTTGCTTAAATTTGAAGTGCTTTTTCATATTTTTTCTTTATCATTTTAATAGCATACTCTATTTAATAACTGCAGTAGCTTTTCTTATCCTTTTCCCTCTGAGAAAGTTGTTTGTAGGTTCTTTGTTTGTTTAAGTTTTCTTCTGTTTTTTGCCTTCTCTCTTTTTGGGGGATGGTTTCCAGTCTTCTGTTTTGTTGTTTTTGTTGTCTGTTTGCTTTTGCTTTTTTTAAAAAAAATTGTTTTACTTTCCAAATAAATGGTAAGCGAAATTGGAAGGATGAATAGATGAAATTGCCTAGCAACAGTCAGAGAAAAGAGTCTAGTCCTGAGAAACATTTAATAGTTTGATAGTGAAGGAAACAGCTTATTTTTATGGCTTCTAGAATTGAATATTAGTTCATTTACTTGTGTTCATCTTTTAAAAAATAATAAAGATTATGAATTTGTCCCTTTGACTATATTCCATAAATTTGATTTAATAGGAGAAGCACTCTTAATTTTGAAGCTGTTGAAGTTTTCTGTTTACATTTCTATTATTAATTTGTAAATTCATTGCTTTCAATTTAGAAATTATCCTGATATATCCTACTTTTGTGGAATATATTTAAATTTTCTTTTTGGTCTGCTAGAGGTCAGAATATCAGTTTTGCTTGGATGCTTTAAAAAATGCTATGAAGCCTTTACGATGTGGGTAGATACTTTAATTTTTTTTTTGAGTTTTTTCTTTGAGGCATAATTGATGAAAACATATACATTTACAGATATATATACACACATTTATATATTATATATATACACACATGTTTATATATATTGTATATATACACACACATTGTGAGATGATTACAATCAAGCTAATTAACATATCTATCACCTAATATAGTTTTTAAATTTGTGTTGAAAACATTTATCTATCATCATCATGTACTATAGATCCTATAACATATCATGTCTAACTGAAACTTTGTATACTTTCACCAATACTCTTTCATATCCCCCACATCCCCAGCCCCTGGTAATCACCATTCTGCTCTCTTTTATGAATTTGACTCTTTTAGATTACACATATAAGTGAGATCATATGGGAAATTTAATTATTAATTAATTATTCACATTTCTATGTTATTTGCTTTTTCTATTTGATATGATATAGAATTTATAGTGGCATGTCAAAATTTTCTATATGAAATTTATTCCTATGTACTCCTCATATATTTTAATAATCTTTACTTTCTATATTTTGGTGCTGTGTAATTTGATACACAGACCTTTATAATTATTATTACTTTTTATAATGTATTATGCCCCCCACTCACACATACGTGTGTGTGTATCTCTTTTTCCCATTTAGTGCTTTCTTCCTTGAGTTCTCTTTTTTATTAATATCTTCACATTTATTTAATTTGTTTGCCTAATATTTTTCAAACCATCTGTTAACTTTAAACCAGTATGTTATTTTTTATTTGCTCCTCTTACCTGAAGAATTAGTTTTTTATTTTTATCTAATCTGAAAATCTGATTTTTAAAAAGGTAAGAAAGTTTCCGTGCTGTTTCTACATAGGTTACTGTTTTAAAAATTTTCATTTTTTGTTTTTTTTTTTTTTACCTAGGTTTTTATATAGTTGAATGACTACTATTTAATTTTTATTCCATACTTCCAGTTTTGCAATGTAACAAAACAATTTTCCTTGTAAAAACTTCTCATAATTATAGTAAATGACAATGAGGTAGTATAATTTTACTGTAATTTTTCTATTGTTAGATGTTAGGTTATTCCTTTTATTGTAATTGTTTCAAGAAATTCAATTAATTTCTCTGGATTTTGATTTAGAATAGATTCTCACAAGTGGAATTAATGAGTCAATCTATAAAAACATTTATAATAAGGCTTTTGATATATAATTCCATTTTTTATTAAATTTAGTCTTCTGCCATCAGTGACTGAAACTGAATTTAAACAAATATACTAGAGTTTATATATCCCAAAGTACATCCTCCTTGAAGTGTTCTTTCTGCACAGATAATTGTTTATATAACATGCTCCAAATACTGAAAATCTCCTCTATGAGTTGCCTTCAAAGCCTAAAACATGACCTGTAGCTATTTTCATTGGTGGTAATCTTAACTTTTTAGAATAGATTTGATTTTCAGAAATATAAGTCTTTTGAATTCATGTCTTACGACTTAGAAGTTAGAATAAACGGGATAAATTGCCTTTAATGAAAGTCTTAGTACGTATCTACCTGGATGAAGCAGGATTTTGACCCACATCTGTCTGACTTCCAAGACCATGTACTTAACCACTAGGCTTACAGTCAGCAGGCAAATATTTATGTAGTACCTACTATATTCTAAGCACTGTGGTAGGTACCAAGTATAGAGTGAGGGCCAAAACAGGCATGCTTTTGGTTCTTATACCTCTAAGAGACTAGCTTGTAAGAAACTTTCTTCTTTCAGTTATGCTCTTTTAAGTAATGCAACTTAAAAAAGTTTCATCTTGTTAGTTTATAGTATTTATATACATTATCTTGTGGTAGTGTTATTTTCTTAAAAGCGGAAAGCATTAATTCTTTTTATCTCTCAACTGCTATGCATTTAGTTTTGCTTAGTTAGTACTTGTTCTAATGAATGTTTGATTTTATATTGATTGCTTTGATTCAAACTCATTTTAAACCTAGTGGCATTATAAGTTACCATCTAAGCTGGAATATGTAATTGCCCTAACTTTAGGTGGTGTATCAGAGAAGGAGTTTTGACAGGGCGGTATACAGGTACTCTGAGGATATTTAAATGGTAATAAAAGGATAGAAAAATTAATCTGATTTTAGAGGACGTCAAGGTAAATTTTTTTTTGTGGAAAAAAACCTTCATTAAAATAAAAAGTGAAAGTTTAATAAATATTTCTTAGGACTTCTTTTATTCCACCACATCAGAATTGGATACTTATAGCCATGCCTTAAAATACAGATCAATCTTTTTTGAATCCCGTACAATAGTAGCATTGCTTTAAACATTATGGAAACAGCAGGAATTAGTCCTAGACTTACAGAAATAACTTATCATAAATTTGGAACCTCCAGAAAGAGGATGGGCATTGGGCATTTTCCAACTCATTTCTCTTGGCATTTATCATACACGGGTCAATAGACAATTTAATTTTAATAGCTTAGATGTTTGAATCATTTTTTGAGCTCTATTTTATTTTTCTTAAGTCAATGTGAGTGTATGAATCAATCACTAATTTTAAAGGACATCTAGAAAACATTTGATACTATCTCCTGAGATTTCCATAATTTTATTTATTTATTTTTTTAATATTATTTTGCCTTTGAGTGAAGTTGTGTCTGGGCCATAATTTTATTTTGAATTCAGGATCACAAGAATCATAGTAACTTCTTTTGATTAAGGAAAATTAATAATTAAGATATTTACAATATATTACTCTGAAAAATGTTTGCAACTATTTGAAATGTAAACAAAGATTTAGAAAGGTATATTTGGAGAAGATGAAAACCCACTATTTACTCATTTGAAGAGGCTGCTGAGTTTCCCAAACAGCCAAAGTGTTTTCTAATGCTTAAATGACTTTTTTTATTGTATTTTTTTGAGACAGAGTCTCGCTCTATTGCTCAGACTGGAGTGCAGTGGCACAATGTCAGCTCACTGTAACCTCTGCTTCCTGGGTTCAAGTGATTCTCCTGGCTCTGCCTCCTGAGTAGCTAGGAACCCGTCACCATGCCCAGCTAATTTTTGTATTTATAGTAGAGACGGGGTTTCACCATGTTGGCCCGGCTGGTCTCGAAATCTTGACCTTGAGTGATCCACCCATCTCAGTCTCCCAAAGTGCTGGGATTACAGGCATGAGCCACTGCACCCAGCCTGATTTTTAAGTAGCCATGTTAAAATGATATCATAGGTGATGAAACAGATTTGAGTTAGGCAAATTATAAGAGCCTTATTCAAACCTAATCTTATTTTGGATTTGCTGTCTCCTACTGATGGTTAGTGCCTTGTATGTTATATGTTGGAGTCTCCTAAAGATCCACTTGGAGCTATCAATATAAGAATTTTGGGGGATTCTTTTTTAAAATGAATTGTTTGAAAACATTATTCTGATTGATAAATCTTTAGCAAGACTAAGAAAAAAGAGAAAACCTAAAGTGCTAATACCAGAAATTAAAGGGGGATATTTCTACAGACCCTAAATAAATTAATACTATAAACATCTCTACATTTATAAATTCTGCAACTTAAATTGACAGTTTCCTTGAGAGACACAAATTACCAAAACTCATTCAGAAAAAAAAAAAAAAAAAATAGACAACATGAATTGCCCTATATGTGCTAAAGATACTGAATCTATAGTCAAAAGCCTTCCAAAAAAGAAAATTATGATTCTATTGCCCAATTACAAAACATTTAAGGAAAAAGTAACATTAATTTTATACAAACTGGCCTAGAAAATAAAAGAAAAAGATGCACTTTCCAAGCTCTTTTTACGAGTTCAGCATTATTTTGATACCAAAGTCAGACAAAAACATTACAAGAGAACACAACAGACCAGTATTTCTTATTGCCCTTATCTCAAAAATCCTCAGCAGTATATTAACAAATCCAGCAACATACAGAAAGATAATATATGACCAAGTAGGGTTTATTCCAGGAATGTAAGGCTAGTTCAGCATGCAATAATCAATCAATATAATTCAGTGTAAAAAAGGAAAACCATATGATCTTCTTGGTAGTTATACAGAGAACACTTGCAACATTCAACAACCATTCATGATAAAAATTCACAACAAACTAGAAATAGAAGGAAACTTCCTTAACTTGAAAAATGGCTTCTACTAAAACTACGGCTAACATAATAATGGCAAACAATTGAATGCTTTTACTCTAAGGTTGGGAACAAATAACAATGTCTGCTGTCATAAATTGTATTCAAGATTTTTCTGGAATTCTTTGTCAATGCAATAAGACAAGAAAAAGAAATAAAATGTATACAGGCTGGAAAGGAAGAAAACTATTTATTTAAATGAGTTTGTCAAGGTTTCAAGATACAAAGTCAACACATAAAAATCCATTTTACTTCTATATACTAGCAATGAATGATTGGAAATTAAAAAAATTTAAATGTATTATTTACAATAACACTGAAAACAAAACAAAAAATGCTTAGGTATAAGCCTAGCAAAATATATGCAGCATCTGTATGCTGAAAATCATGAATTATTTGTGAAAGAATTCAAAGAAGGCCAAAATAAATAAAGATATATACTATGTTTATGGATTAACAAATTTAATATTATTAAGATGTTGATGCTTTGCAAACTGATTTATAGATTCAATGCAATTTCAGTCTAAATTCTATCAGGATATTTTGCAGATCTTGACAAACTGATTTTAAAAATGTATATGGAAAGGCAAAAGATCTAGAATAGACAATTTTTAAAAAAGAATTTTGGAGGACTAACACTACCTGATTTCAGAGCTTACTTTAAAGCTGCAGTGATCAAGACAGTGTGGTATTCATGAAAGAATGTGTAAATATATCAATGGAACTGAACAGAGTCCAAAAATAGACCCATACATATATGGTAAAATGATTTTTGCCAAAGATGTAAAGGCAAAAAAAAATCTTTTTTTTTCCTTGAGCTGTATGAGGTCTGAAAAATAATCTTTTCAGCAAGTCTGTTCTAACACTTGAACACCTGTATGCAAAAATAATTCACCTTGACCTATATCTGATGCTTGATACCAATTTTACCTTAAATTGTACCATAGACATAAATGTAAAAGGTAAAATTATTAACATTTTGGGAGAAAAGATAGGAGAAAATTCTTGTGACCTAATTTTAAATTAGGGCGAAAATTCCAGATACAGTACAAAAAAAATCAATTCAAAAAGAAAATTGACAAATTGAACTTCACCAATATTAAATATTATTTTAGTGTAAATGACACTGTTAAGAAAATGAAAACACAAGCCATAGACATGGAGAAATTATTTGAAAATCTCATATCTGACAAAGACTTTGGATCTAGAATATATATATGAACTCTTAAAACTCAAAAATGAGAAAACGAAGAATCTAATTTTAAAATGGGCAAAAGATTTGAACAGACAGTTCATCTAAGAAGGTATACAGATGACAAATAAACACATGAAAATATGTTCAACATCATTGATCATTAGGACTGTGAAAATTAAAACTGCAATATGGCATCACTACTCATAGATCAGAATGGCTGAAATCAAAGACTGGCCATTCCATGTGCACAGGAAGGTGTGGAGCAACTGGACCTCTTATACATGGCTGTGAGAATGCAAACTAGGACCCTGGGAAAACAGTTTAGCAGTTATTTATAAAATTAAACGTACATTTGTAAATTATAATCTGTCATCCCACTCAGTCATTTAACTAAGTGATATAAGCACCTATGTTTACATAAAAAGCTGTATGTGAATATTTTAGCAACTTTACGCCTACTCACTAAAAACTGCAAATAGTGCAAATGTCCCTCACCTGGAAAATGGATAAACAAGCTATGGTAGATCCCATACAATGTACCATATACCAATTTTACTCATCAATAAAGATTAACTACTGATACACACATCAACATGAATTAATCTCAAATTCATCATTCTGAGATGATATTCAAAACATGATATTTCATGCAATTCCATCTATATGATATTCTGGAGAAGCGAAATTACAGACCAGTGGCAGCCAGGAGCCAGAAGTGTAACTCAAGGGATTTGGGGTGAGGGTGGGGATGATGAAACCATTTTGTATATTGTTCATGCTGGTGGTGAAATAGCTCCATGCTTTTGTCAAAACCCATAGAATTGTGCACCAAAAAGAGTAATTTTTACTGTTTAGAAATTAAATAGAAAAAAAATCCATCTACATCTCTGGAGTTTTAAACTTGTACCATCCTCTGGTCATTTCTGTGTAGACTTCTTTTTTTTTTCATATTAACTTTTAAATTTTTCCACAGATGACTCATAAAGGAGCTTGTCAAATGGCACCTCTATTCTCTCAGTTTACAAATTATTTTGCAGTAATATAAGCAACAAAACAAAAGCCAAGTGCCATCTGGGGGGCTAATATTGAGCTACATTTGATAATTCTTACTGAAAGTATAAGGTTTTAATTATTATTTAATTATATTATAAACTATAAAATAATATTGACTTGTGATTGTAATTGTACTTACCACACAATGATTCCAAAAGTATTGTTTCACTTTCACTACTTAGAGCAATGGATGTAGGAGATTGAACAGAGATCTAATTGGTAACTTCTACTCTCAGGAAACAAGGAAGAAGTGAGTCATCTGAAGGACTGATGGGAGAAGAGAATGTCTTGATATTTGCCAGCAAGTTTTTCTGAACAGGGCTGTTAGCCGCGTTCTATTTTTATTCCTGTACTACATCCAGTCGCTTATGGTGACACAGCGAGCAGAACAGTATGGATAAAAATTCCCATGTCACATCCAGCACTGTCACTTCAACCAGTGATGACCTTTCTTTTCTGAACATCATTGCAAGTTGGAAAACTGAACTTCTTTACTTTTGCTTCCCATCACATCCTGTAATGAAAAGTAATAAAGAAAAGAAAAGAAATTAGGATTTAACAGGGAAAAGTGTCAACATCACAGGGCTGGTGAAATCTGCAGAGAGGCAGCATGGTATTACAGCAGGACACAGATGTTAGGATCAGAGATACAGTATTTAGGTTCAAATCCCAGCCTGTCACTCACCAGCTATTTAAGCAAATTTTTCAACACCAGTGAGCCTCATTTTTCCTCACTTTTAAATTGGAAAAATAATACCCATCATAATAAATTGTGGTGAGAATTAAGAAGATCACATAATAGACTCAATTCAGTATTTGGCCTAGTGAGAATACAGAGCAAGAAATAGTTGTTAGTATTGGCTGTTATTATTTATAATTATACCTTTCTAAATCACTGTGGGATAATGAAGTTGACCATATTTACGTTTCTATCATCCCTTCCATTTTAACATTTACTAGCTGTATGACTTTGAGCATAGTATATAATTTCTCTGGCCTTCGTTTTCTTATCTGTAAACTGAGAATAAGTCTAGTAGTACCTATTTCATAATATCTTTGTGAGGATTAAATAAATTAATATTTCTAAAGCTCTAGATAGACAGCACCTGGAATGTAGCTAAGTACTCAATAAGTGTTAGCTATTACTGCTACTATTATTATTATCATTATTGTTATTATTATTATTCTCAACCAAAGTTTAACAAGTACTAATTGAGCACTATTATACTGACAGTGTTGGTAAAAGAAAAGATTTGTGAGCTATACTGAATATTAAACTATGTAGTACTGAGTCTAAATTTGTAGCATTAAATACTCAAAGTATTTGACTAAGCAATGTATGCATTAGTAATTCAGAAAATGGACTGTGAACTAGTCAGGAATAATCAGTAAGAACAATAGTTAATATTTTGGGAGAACTGAATACATGGGGGAAAGAAAGGAAAGTTTCCTAGACTGGGACAAGTGGAGCAAAGTGCATATGGAGAAAAACGTGTTCACCGGCAGTAAGATAGACACAAGAAATTGCAAGATTGTAAAGTAATACAATGGATTACTATGTAGCAGAGAAAATTAACTAACTATACCACATATCAATGTGAAAAATCTCATAAACTGAATATAGAGTGAAATACACAAATCACAAGAGAAAACTGATACTCCATTTCTATAAAATTCTAAGGCAAAACTAAACTACATTGTTAAGGAATAGCATATGTAAATGATAAAACTATTAATAATGATGATCGCAAAAGTTAGGACAGTGGTTACATCTGGGGAAGAGAAGAGAAGGGCAAAGAATGAGTTTCTAAGATATTAACAATGTTCTATCATTTCATTGTGTGTGTGTGTGTGCCTGTGCCTGTGTGTGAACTTGAGCATTTGCTTTATAACCATTATTTTAACAAGTGAAAAATCACTTAAAAGTAAGTGTGAATGAGGTCCGGGAAGTCAGCAAACCCAACTAGAGGGTACAGTATGTTGTGAATAGCAGGCATTAAAACAAATAAGGTGATCCTCAATCCATTTCTTTGTTAGTGCTAAGCAGCATCCAACTGGTTGTTCCCTCCACCACCCCCACTAAGCTTAAAAATCTCACCTTCCTCAAAATCCAGAGATAAATAATGAAAGTCATCAAACAGAGTCAAGGGGTCAAAGGTACTGAATCCTCCGAGAGGAATGTTACCTCTGACACCTAGCTAGCCTGGCGGGTGTATCCAGCACAGGGCAAGAGTGAGGCATTGACAGCCAGAGGTTGTCTATCGATATGAAGGGCTTCCCCCTTACAATTGAGGCCCTTATTCCAGTTGACAAATGACACCTCACTGAAAAGCACGATGGAATTCATTTCGCTATCGAGGCTATGGCTGAAGTAGAGTCTGATCAGTCCTCAGTGGGGAAATGGAAGAAGAGATCGAGTGAGGATAAACCAAAGGAATGTACTTTTACTATGAAGATCAGAACAAGACCACAGGCTGATATATGTGCAAATTTAGACAGTTGGAGTTTATCTCCTGTGTCCAAAAATCTGCCCCAGACATTCCATTTCTCATTGCTGTCTTTCTTTTAAACTTGTTGTCAAGGAAATAAGATGTAAGCTGAGCAGGTGGGAACTAGAAGCAAAAAGTTTAATATGGTATGTGAATGCTTTTGCAATCTAATGAGCAACAAAAAGATTCATTCTGAGCTCTTTAAATGTTTTAATGGCCAACCAGATATTTGAAAATATCTTCGTGTTATTTGGGTTCACTTAAAACCTGTCTCTCTCTCTCTCATAATTATTCTGGGAATAAGGTAAATATCCAAGACTAAATAAAAGGAACATTAGAATACCATAACAGATAAGTCTTGCCTTGTTGTAATACTTATTTTGTTGTTGTTGTTGTTGTTGTAGTATGTAAAGTGCTAGATACTTTACATAACCCCTCAACCACCTTTCAAAATTGTTGGTTTTTAAATAAGAAAGCGGAGACTTTGTGAGGTTAAATAACTTGACCAAGAACATATAGTGAAGCTAGGAGGCCAACTCAGTTCTGTCTGAACTAAAAGCAAAAACGAGAGATGATAGCTACTTTCTTAAGAAGAGAAAGGAGAGGACTTTACAGGGAGCTTTATCCAAGCTGGTCAGAGAGGTGGAAGGCCAGTTCCCAGAGGGATTGCTCTATTTAGGGAAAGTCTTTCTTAACTAGTGAAAGACTGGAAGGTGAGGCTGTTTACTGGGAAGAACAAAGCTGTGACCGCTTCCTAAGGGAAAAAAAAGATGCAGTCCTTGAAAGAACTGGGAGAAAGTGATAGTGGATCCCCAAACTGGAAAGACTTAACACAGTATATTTGGATATAGTCATCTGAGACATTGATTATGGTCCCATATTTGCCGCTAATTGTTATTGAACTTTGTGCAGTCACTTCACCAACTTGACAAATGTAAACCGCAACATATCATGATGTACTGAAGCTGAAGAAGTGAGTGACGATACCTAGATCCATATCAGCCTGGCACATAGAAGGAGTAAAGATATCACATCAATCTAAATATGAAATGCTTATAAATCTTAATTTATTTCTTTTTATAAGATAAAAATAAACATAAAAAGAAGTGCTAACATTTTCTTCCTGCATTTCATTGAATTGTTTTACCACCCATGGCTTTCAGGGACATGGGCTGAATGAAATATAGGATAGGGCTTGGAGAATGGCACTTCCAACTGGAGGCCTTTACCTTGGCAAAAGATCAACCAGGTCAATTATGTTGAGAAAAGTATTTGACTTTAGCAATACTATGAGGGGGGTGGTTAGGAGACAGAGATGCCACATGGGTTCTGAACTATAGCTCTTCTGCAAAAATGCCCTGTAATTTTAAAATGTGGAGACTTTTGTTTTGGCCAGGCATGGTGGCTGACACCTGTAATCTGGGCACTTTGGAAGGCTGAGTTGGGAGGATCACTTGAGCCCAAGGAGTTCGAGACCAGCCTGGGCAATATACTGAGACCCCAACTCTACCAAAAAAAAAAAAAAAAAAAAATGGGCAGATGTGGTGGTTCACATGTGGTCCCACCTACTTAGGAGGCTGAGGTGAGAGGATCGCTTCAGCCCTGGAGGCTGAGGCTGCAGTGAGCTGTGTCAGCACCACTGCATTCCAGCCTGGGCAATGGAGAGAGACCTGTCTCAAAAAAAAAAAAAAAATATATATATATATATATATATATATATATATATAATGGAGAGAGAGAGAGAGAGTAGCTATGATGGACATTACAAACTCAAATTCCTAAAGTGACCTCAATGAGTAAAACGAGTTGAATGAAAATGGCCACCCAGTCCTCTTGTTTTCTCATTCTGACAGAAAGTATGTTTCTACTGTAAGTCACAGCATGCATGCATGAAGACATGTGGCTTGTAACACTCAGTCTCAGTGCAGGACAAGAGTTGGGAGTGATGTGGATGATGTGAACTAGAAAATGGGGCAGCAGCTACTCATGTCTTGTTGATAGTTGTAATCCAGTTGTAATCCACTGGATGTTGATCCAGTCTTGCTACATTTCTTATTTTTCCAAAGATGCCAGAAATCCAACTATTAGGTAAAAATATCTTGATAAAAAAAAGACTACGTTGGAACTAAGTTTTTATAAAACATTGTAGGGACCACAAAAAGCAGGCCGTCAGCCTGATCTGCTCTGTAGTCAACTGGTTTGCAGCCCCTGACTTACTTACTCCAGTGCCAGAAACCTGGGCTTGCAAGTGGTTTTCATTTTATCCTCCAGGGGATTGACTAGCTGTGACTTCCTCAGGGAAGACTTCCCTGGCCAGATCGGCTACCGCACTTGTATTTTCTCTAGTCTTCTGTATATCCCCATCCTTCCTTTCTATACACTTTTTTTTTGGAAATTATATGTTTGATGCTTTTTGTTCCTACTAGACTGTAAGTTAATTGAAGAAGGAAACTATTTCTGTGTTGGTCATTGTCATTAGGTTTCCTGGAATCAGACTATAGTAGACTGTGAATTGTGTGAAGGAGGTTTAGTGGGCAGTGCTCTTGGGAACACTAGGTGGGTGAGGGAAATGGATTGGGCTGGGAGAGAAATGGTGTGAAAAATTTTTTAGAGATACAACCTGGGACACAGCCATAAATAATATAGAACAAATAATTTGTGTTATGACTTCAACATAAAAATATTTAAAATGGGCGTATCTTTGAAATTGTATTAAATTCTGGATTATTTACTTTTCTGTTATATAAATACTATCATTTAAGCCAAAACAACATAAATAGTTAACAATGGCAATTAGTAGTAATTAATAGTAGGACTAATTTAAAAAATCATGTGTGAGGAAGACAACAATATTTTGATAATATTTATTTTCTCTGAAAAAATGATTTATTTTAACTCTTGTCATCTCTTTATTTGGTAGTAATTGATTTCAGGCTATGTTGGTGTATATTTTATGATCCATAATTTAACAGATATTACCTATATTTAATAAAAAAACAATAATGAGATGTTTCTTTCTGTATCATGATACAGGAGGATATTTTTTACTCTTTCAATTCCTTTTTCAATAATACTGAGAACTGCCTACAACCTTTACTTTGGGGCAAGCTCTTATTCTTTTATGTAGTGATAAGAGTGAATAACAGTCAAATGCAAAATTTACTTTACCTTGCACCTCTGCTCTTATCAAGTCCACATTACACTGATTTGTGGTATCAAGCTACTGTGATGACATTGATCTAAATATCTTCTCAACAAAATAATTTTAGCATTGAATACCTTGGGATTTCACTGACTACCAATGATGGGTTTTTAGACTTTTCTGCTTTGTCTATTCATTTTGTGTCTACAGACTTGTTTTGGTAGAACAATTGCTTATCAGGTTTTTTGCATCTAGAAGTTAATTATGTAGGTTATCCATGTCTAAATTGTCCATCATTTTTAAATATTCTTAAGCACATTGGACATCATCATAAGTTAAACCTCTCTTTATCAGGAAAAAAATGATTTTAAAGAATAGGGGTAATTTTAACTTGTGAAATTGAAGCTGGATTCCAAATAAGGTATAGTTTTAGTAAAGAAATGAGAAAGCTCTGTTTAACTTGGCTGCCCTTTTCTAAGTTCTAAAGAAATCTTATTTTTGAAAAATTGAGTCACTTTTATTTTCACTGTATGAAAAAATATACAGTGTTGTTGCAATCTCAACAACATCAAGCAATAATGGCAGTCAGTTTATCCTTTGCTATCACCTCTTCGAAGGTCATTGGTTTTGAAGAGACAACATATAAGTTTCTGTTTTAATGTAAATCTTTTTCTCCATCCTCACCCTCAATGCATTTTCAAATTAGAGAAGGACATTCTTCTTATCCCACACTTTGAAAATATAATTTATGGTAGGCTAATATTATAACATCCTTTTATGGCTGACAACAATGACATACATCTTGTAGGCACCTGTCTAAAAAGGCAACCTCCCTTTCCTTTCTCCAGAGTAAAAAATCTTATCAGATGTTTCTGCACATTTTGAGGAAATTGAAAAGCATCAAGGTTTTTATGATGAAAGCCTCAATATTACAGGTAAGTATGCCACTCCTCCTCCCCCTTTTCAATAATGTTGTGTACAAGGTATGTAGACATTTAGCAGGTGGGACTTTATTGTTTTCTTTGATAATAAATTTAGACAGTGGAATTTTCCAAAACTTATGTTTGCATAGTGCTGAATTTGCAAATAGATGAGCAAAACCGGGTTTTATTTGGACAAGATAACATCTTTTGCATTTTCTGTAGTCTCATGGATATGAAATCTTCATAGAAATCAAGACAATGATTTAAAACTCCATTTTTCAAATCAAAGTTCCTAAGAGCGAGAGGAAACATTTCTTGCCATTATTCAACTAATCACATATACTATAGAAAGCATGATCATTAGTAAGAGCTGACAGAATCAGCTCTACTAAGGAGCCAACACATCTGTTATCAAAATTCCCCCTTTTGTTTGCCCACAGAACATTTCAGCTGGAACCTCTGAATCAGGTCATGTAACTTGACTCAACTTCATAGAGCAATTAAAGGAATGACATAATATGTGTGTTTATGAAGTATGTCCAAGCTAACTCAATGCCACTGTTTTATTTTTTTTTAAATCGAATTAACTTGAATTTTAAGTTCCAGGGAACATGTGCAGGATGTGCAGGTTTTTACACAGGTAAATGTGTGCCATGGTAGTTAACTGCACCTGTCAACCCATCACCTAGATAATAAGCCCTGAATGCATTAGCTATTTATCCTGAAACTCTCCCTCCTACTGCCCCCCTCACCCAACAAGCCCCACTGTGTATTGTTCCCCTTTCTGTGTCCATGTGTTCTCATTGTTCAGCTCCCACTTATAAGTAAGAACATGCAGTGTTTGATTTTCTGTTCCTGTACTAGTTTGCTGAGGGTAATGGCCTCCAGCTCCATCCATATCCCTGCAAAGGACATGATCTGATTTCTTGTTATGACTGCATAGTATTCCATGGTATATATGTACCACATTTTCTTTATTTAGGTTGATTCCACATCTTTGCTATTGTGACTAGTGCTGCAGTGAACATACACGTGCATCTGTCTGTAAATAAAATGACTTATATTCCTTATATACCCAGTAATGGGACTGCTGGGGTAATAGATATTTCTGGTTCTAGGTCTTTGAGGAATCACCACACTGTCTTCCACAATGGTTGAATTAATTTACATTCCCACCAACAGTGTAAAAGTGTTCCCATTTCTCCACATCCTTGCCAGCATCTGTTGTTTCTTGACTTTTTAGTAATAGCTATTCTTACTGGTGTGAGATGGTATCTCATTGTGGTTTTGATTTGCATTTCTCTAATGGTCAGTGATGTTGAACTTTTTTTCATATGTTTGTTGGCCACATAAATGTCTTCTTTTGAGAAATGTCTGTTTATGTCCTTTGTCCACTTTTCAATGGGGTTGTTTGTTTTTTTTCTTATAGATTTGTTTAAGTTCCTTGTAGATTCTGGATATTAGACCTTTGTCAGATGGATAGATTGTAAAAATTTTCTCCCATTCTGTCTGTTCACTCTGATGATAGTTTCTTGGTGCAATCTTGGCTCACTGCAATCTCTGCCTCCCAGGTTCAGGCGATTCTCCTGCCTCAGCCTCCCGAGTAGTTGGGATTACAGGCACCTGCCACCATGCCCAGCTAATTTCTGTAGTTTTAATAGAGACAGGGTTTCACCATGTTGGCCAGGCTGGTCTCAAACTCCTGACCTCAGGTGATCCACCCTCCTCGGCCTCCCAAAGTGCTGGGATTACAGGTGTGAGCCACTGCACCCAGCCATTGATAGTTTCTTCTGCTGGGCAGAAGCTCTTTTGTTTAATTAGATCACACTTGTCAATTTTTGCTTTCACTGCAATTGCTTTTGACATTTTCATCATGAAATCTTTGCCTGTGTCTATGTCCTAAATGGTATTGCCTGTATTTTCCTCTAGGGTTTTTATAGTTTTGGGTTTGATATTTAAGTATTTAAAATCCACTTTGAGTTAATTTTTGTATAAGGTATAAGGAAGGGGTCCAGTTTCAATTTTCTGCATATGACTAGACAGTTTTCCCAACACCATTTATTAAATAGGGAGTCCTTTCCCCATTACTTGTTTCTGTCAGGTTTGTGAAAGATCAGACAAGTGTAGATGTGAAGTCTTATCTCTGAGATCTCTATTCTTTCCATTGGTCTGTGTGTCTGTTTTTGTACCAGTACTATGCTGTTTTGCTTACTACAGCCTTGTAGTGTAATTTGAAGTTGGGTAACATGATGCCTCCAGATTTGTTCTATTTGCTTAGGATTGTCTTAGCTATATGGGCTGTTTTTTGGTTCCAAATGAATTTTAAAGTCGTTTTTATTTTCTAATTCTGTGAAGAATGTCAATGGTAGTTTAGTGGAAATAGCATTGAATCTATAAATTACTTTGGGCAGTATGGCCATTTTCCTGATATTGCATCATCCCACCCATGAGCATGTAATGTTTTTCCATTTGTTTGTGTCCTCTCTTATTTCCTTCAACAGTAGTTTGTAGTTCTCCTTGAAGAGGTCCTTCACATCCCTGTAATTGGTATTCCTAGGTATTTTATTCTCTTTGTAGCAATTGTAATGGGAGTTCATTCATGATTTGACTGTCTGCTTGTTAGTGTATAGGAATGCTTGTGATTTTTGAATGTTGACTTTTGTTTCCTGAGACTTTGCTGAAGTTGTTTATCAGCTTAAGAAGCTTTTGGGCTCAGACAATGAGGTTTTCTAGATATAAGATCATGTCATCTGCAAACAGAGACAGTCTAACTTCCTCTCTTTCTATTTGAATACCATTTGTTTATTTCTCTTGCCTGATTTCCCTGGCCAGAACTTCTAACACTATGTTGAATAGGAGTGGTGAGAGAGGGCATCCTTGTCTTGTGCTGATTTTCAAGGGAAATGCTTCCAGCTTTTGCCCATTCAGTATGATATTGGCTGTGGGTTTGTCATAAATGGCTCTTATTATTTTGAGGTATGTTCCATCACTACCTAGTTTATTGAGAGTTTTTAATATGAAGTGATGTTGAATTTTATCAAAGGTCTTTTCTGTGTCTATTGAGATAACCATGTGCTTTTTGTATGTAATTCTGTTTATGTGATGAATTACATTTATTGATTTGTATGTGTGGAACCAGCCTTGCATCCCAGGGATGAAGCTGACTTAATTGTAGTGGATAAACTTTTTGATGTGCTGCTGGATTTGGTTTGCCAATATTTTAATAAGGACTTTTGCATCAGTATTCATCAGTGATATTGGCCTGAAATTTTTTTTGTTGTTGTATGTCTGCTAGGTTTTGGTATCAGGATGATGCTGATGAGGGAGAAAATGAGTTAGGGAGAAGTTCTTTCTTTTCAATTGCTTGGAATGGTTTCAGAGAAAATGGTACCAACTCCTCTTTGTACCTCTGGCAGAATTCAGATGTAAATCTGTCTGGTCCTAGGCTTTTTTTGGTTGGTCTGCTATTTATTGCTGCCTTAATTTCAGAACTTGTTATTGGTCTACTCAGGGATTCAGCTTCTTCCTGGTTCAGTCTTGGGAGGGTGTATTTGTCCAGGAATTTATCCATTTCTTCTAGATTTTTTTTTGTTTATTTGCATAGAGGTGTTTATCATATTCTCTGGTGGTGGTTTGTATTTCTGTGGGGTCAGTGGTGATATCTTCTTTATCATTTTTATCAAATCATTTATCTATTTGATTCTTGCCTCTTTTCTTCTTTATTAGTCTAACTAGTTGTGTATTTTATTATTTTTCTTTCCAAAAAACAGCTCCTGGATTCACTGATTTTTTTTGAAGGGGTTTTCATGTCTCTATCTCATTCAGTTGCACTCTGATCTTTGTTGTTTCTTGTCTTCTGCTAGTTTTGAGGTTTGTTTGCTCTTGGTGCCCTAGTTGTGATGTTAGGGTGTTTATTTGAGATCTTTCTAGCTTTTTGATGTGAGCATTTAGTACTATAAATTTCTCTCTTAACACTGCTTTAGCTGTGTCCCAGATTCTGGTACATTGTGTCTTTGTTCTCATTGGTTTCAAATAACTAATTGATTTCTTTCTTAATTTTATTATTTACCCAGGCATCATTCAGGAACAAGTTGTTCAATTTCCATATAGTGGTGTGGTTTTGAGTGAGTTTCTTACTCTTAAGTTCTAATTTGATTGCACTGTGGTCTGAGAGACTGTTTGTTACGCTTTCTGTTCTTTTGCATTTGCTGAGGAGTGTTTTACATCCAATTATGTGATTGATTTTAGAGTAAGTGCTATGCAGCACCAAGAAGAATGTATATTCTGTTGTTTTTGGGTGGAGAGTTCTGTAGATATCTATCAGGTCCACTTGATCCAGAGCTGAGTTCAAGTCCTGGATATCCTTGTTAATTTTCTGTCTAATACTGACACTAGGCTCTTAAACTCTCCCACTATTATTGTGTGGGAGTCTAAGTTTCTTTGTAGGTCTCTAAGAATTTGTTTTATGAATCTGGGTGCTCCTGTATTGGGTACATATGTATTTAGGATAGTTAGCTCTTGTTGAATTGATCCCTTTACCATTGTGTAATGCCCTTCTTTGTGTTTTTTGACTTTGTTGGTTTAAAGTCTGTTTCATTGGAAACTAGGGTTGTTACCCTGCTTTTTTCTTTTTATTTGCTTGGTAAATTTTCCTCCATCCCTTTATTTTGGGCCTATGTATCTTTGTACATGAGGTGGGTCTCTTGAATACAGCACACCGATGGGCCTTGACTCTTTATCCATCTTGCCATTCTGTGTCTTTTAATTGGGACATTTAGCCCATTTACATTTAAGGTTAAGTTATGTGTGAATTTGTTCCTGTCATCATGGTGCTGACTGGTTATTTTGCAGACTTTTTGATGTAGTTGCTTCATGGTGTCATTGTTCTTTATACTTCAGTGTGTTTTTGCAGTGGCTGGTAATGGTTTTTCCTTTCCATAGTTAGTGCTTCCTTCAGGAGCTCTTGCAAGGCAGGACTGGTGGTGACAAATTCCCTCAGCATTTGTTTGCCTGAAAAGGATTTTGTTTCTCCTTCGCTTATGAAACTTAGTTTGGCCAGATATGAAATTCTGGGTTGGAAATTTTTTTCTTTAAGAATGTTGAATTTTGGCCCTCAGTCTCTTCTGGCTTGTAGAGTTCCAACTGAGAGGTCTGCTGTTAGTCTGATGGGCTTCCCTTTGTAGGTGACCTGGCCGTTCTGTCTGGCTGCCCTTAACATTTTTTCCTTCATTTCAACCTTGGAGAATCTGATAATTATGTCTTTGGGTTGATCTTCTCATGGAGTATCTTACTAGGGTTCTCTAGATTTCCTGAATTTGAATGTTGGGCTGTCTTGTTAGGTTGAGGAAGGTCTCCTGGATGATATCCTGAAGTTTTTCAACTTTGTTCTGTTCTCCCCATCTCTTTCTGGTACCCCAATCAGTTGTAGGTTCAGTCTTTTTACATAATCTCATAGTTCTTGGAGCTTTTGTTCATTCCTTTTCATTCTCTTTCCTCTAATGTTGTCTGCCTGTCTTATTTCAGCAAGATAGTCTTCAAGCTCCGAAATTCTTTCCTCCACTTGGTCTATTTGGTTACTGATACTTGTGGTTGCATTGTGAAGTTCTTGTGTTCTGTTTTTCAGCTCCATCAGGTCATTTATATTCCTCTCGAAACTGGTTATTCTGGTTAACAGCTCCTGTAATGTTTTATCATGGTTCTTAGCTTCTTTGGATTGGGTTTGAACATGATCCTTTAGCTCAACAAAGTTTGTTATTACCCACCTTCTGAAGCCTACTTCTGTCAATTCATCAATTTCAGCCTCCACCTAGTTCTTTGCCCTTGCTGGAGAGGTGTTGAAACCATTTAGAGGAGATGAGGTGCTTTTCGAGTTTTCAGTGTTTTTTTGCTGATTCTTTCTCATTTTTTTGAGTTTATCTAGCTTTGATCTTTGAGGCTGCTGACCTTTGGATGGGTTTTTTCATGGGGACTTTCTTGTTGATGTTGTTGTTGTTGCATTCTGTTTGTTTGTTTTTCTTTTAACAGTCAGGCCCCTCTTCTGTAGGAATGCTGTGGTTTTCTGGGAGTCCACTCCAAACCCTATTCACCTGGGTCCCTCCTACATCTGGAGGTTTCACCAGTGGAGGCTGCAGAACAGCAAACAGGGCTGCCTGCTCCTTCCTCTAGGAGCTTTGTCCCTGAGGAGCACTGACCTGATGCCAGCGGGAATGCTCCTGCATAAGGTGTCTGGCAACCCCTGTTAGGGGGTCTCACCCAGTCAGGAGGCATGGGATCTGGGACCTGCTTAATGAAATACTGCCTGCCCTTAGTGGAGGGGGTGCGCTGTGCTGGGGGGAATCCCACTCATTTGGACTACCCAAATTCCTCAGAGCCAGCAAGGGGAAAGACTAAGTCTGCTGATCTAAAGAGACCTTGACTGCTTCTCCCCCCAGGGGCTCAGCACCAATAGTCACTGTTTTCCACTGAGTATTGGTGTCTTTGGGGAGATGAAAAAACTTTTAATTAATTTAGAGGTACTTGGCTGTTTCTTTCTGGACTTGTGAGAGTTAGCCTCCATATGCGTTTTCACTTCTCTTTCTCTACCATGTCCAGTCTCAAATCCTTTTCTGCATATTATACTGATACTGTACCAACAGTATGCTGTTTTGGTTATTTATCTCCCCAAACCACTTGCCTGTATGCTTCCATCTGTCATTTAAATAGCATAGTCACTTAGCCTTATTTTTTCAGTGATGTCTGGATTATGTTGGAGATAATGTAATCAATCTCATTTCCAGTATCTGACCTCTTGTTACAGTAGGTAGCAAGTCAGACATGAGCAGGGCAGGAGAGGTCTCCCCACACCCCACTGGGAAAGTCAGATAACCATCAGCTGATAGTCAGGCAGTTGTTAACTGTCTCTCTAAAATAGTAATAGGTTACAGCCAGCACCAGGGAAAGGCCATTTCCCAGTAGGTACAAACACCTGAAACTGATAATCAGCAGCTTCCCAAGAAGATCTCAGGAACTGGGTGAGTGGGCTTGAGCATGCACATTAAGAGGCAAAATGGTGGGGTTTAACTTGTATATGACCTTCTGGTGGGGTTTAACTGGTATATGACCTTCTAGGGGTATTCCACCAGGACAGGGAAGTACACCTCAGGTGAGCATACGGACAACTCCAGTAACACTGCACATGCTAACCTCCCAAGTGCTAGCAGGCCACTGTGCATGCAGGCGGCTCACCCTAAGGGAATAATCAAGGGAAACTGGATGCAAGATGCTAGAAGTAGGCCCACATATAAAACCCTAAGTCTAAGGTCAAATGGACCTTGAACAAGATGTCCACTTGTTCCTCTCCCAAGTGTACTTTACTTTCTTTGCCTTCCTGCTCTAAAACTTTTTAATAAACTTTCACTCCTGCTCTAAAACTTGCCTCAGTCTCGTCTTCTGCCTTATGAGCTTCAGTCGAATTCTTTCTTGTGAGGAAACAAGAATTGAGGTTGCTGCAACACTCTTGGAAAATATAGTCACAGTATTCACAATGTTAAAAATTAAATTAGCACTATCTTGATACAAAGCACAACAGTTAATCCACAAAGTTGAAGAAAGAGTGTTATCACTCATGATTACAACACACTTAGGTCCCATACTTAAGTAGCACCTCTTGGAGTGATATGGCTATAGATTATCTGAAAACCTTAAATTATGATTGTCAACATCAGTGGTTGGGGAAGAGAACAGTGACAGTGATTAAGGTAGATAAATAATCTCTGCTGTCTGCATTTGGCACTAAAAGCAGTGTTGCTTTCAGACCCTAGTTTTTGGGCTGCTGAATGAATTTTGTACTTTCCTCTCAACCATCTGTCTCCTTTGTCACTGATGTACTCTAGGAGATTTCAGTAAGATGGTTTTCCAGGTTGTATTTCTCCTCATGAAGGCTTAGGCCCTTGTGCTGAAACTGTGTTTCTCACTGCCCTCCAGAGGTACTCCATTTGTGACCCTTAGTCAGAGACACCCAGGACCAGAACTTCCTATTTTCCTATCTTTGTATCTTTGGTGCTGATGTTGGCATGTTGGATTCTTCCCTCCCAGAAAGTTTCTGGGCTCCTTGTGAGCATTGGTGTTTGCTAGTTAGCAAGGAGCTCTGCCTCTTAATGGACAATGTAAAGAATCTCTACCTTGGCGACCACAGTACTCTCCATTGCCCTTAGATGAGGGCAATGGCTTCTTCCCAGATCTATACTTTTATAATTAAGTAATTATACCCAAATGATTCTTCAGTTTAAAAAAAAATCTGGGGCCAGGCAGTGGTGCATGCCTGTAATCCCAGCACTTTGGGAGGCCAAGGTGGGTGGATCACTTGAGGCCAGGAGTTTGAGACCAGCATGGCCAACATGGAAAAACTCAAGTCTCTAAATACAAAAATTAACTGGGCATGGTGGTGCATGCCTGTAGTCCCAGCTACTCAGGAGGCTGAGGCGTGAGAATCACTTGAACCTGGAAGTTGGAGGTTGTGCCACTGAGATTGAGGTTGGCATTGAGATTGTGCCATTGCACTCTGGCCTGGGTGACAGAGTGAGCCTCTGTCCCAAAACAAACAAACAAACAAACAAAGAATCAAATCTGCTGTGTGGTGATTTGGTGGTTCTTGCCTTTATGGATCTTTATCTGGCAGTTTCCCTAAAACCAATTTAATTTCTATCTACTATAAGTTAGGGTCCTTGTGGACATGCATGATATTCTTTTATCTTTGTATTTCTATCACCTAATCGCATAATGGAAGCTCATAAATACTTATTTGATAAGTGAAGTTTGTGTAGTCTACAGATGCCTTCGTATGGATGGTAAAACAATATAAAAGTATTTGAAATGTTAGTACAGAGGAAAAGAAAATATTTATCAGTTTATTTCTTAACTGAAAACCTAAATTTTATTCTACCCTTGATACTTCCAAAAGTGCCTGAAGAAAAGAACTATACTGAATAATACTATAAACTCAGACTCTGCAGAACAACAGAAAGTTTAGTCCACTGTTACAGATGACCAGACAGTAACTGTGTATACCATGTACATTTTTAAGGGAGGTAAGACCACTTGTTACCTATAGGGAGAAAGCACACATTAGGTAAAGAACAGAGTTCAGTTGAATTCTAGAAGAGCAAGACACATAAAATGCAATGATGAACAAATACATTTGATGGGTTTGGAGAAGAGGAAAGACAGGAAGGCACATGGGGCCATCTGGACAGTGAGATATGTGAGTGCAAGGGGTAAGAGGAAGGCAGCCAGACAGGACAAGGTAGGAAAGGACACTTACCTTCTTGTTACATGTACAGTCAGTTGCCAGCATGCAAACTGAAGGTAAAATCCTCCAGCATTTAAACCCATGCATCAGACTCTAAACCACTGAGATCATATAGTGAAACATGTTGCTGTGTAACCCTGACACTCTGCATGGTTCTGAGCACCAACTAGCACCTTGATGAGTTTGCTGACACATTGAATGGGGACTCTGCCTTTCTCCTTGCAGGAAATTCTCCCAAGAGCCCCTTCCTTTTGCTCTGAGGAATTGTCCCCTAGGACCAAATAGTACACATCAGTACCTTGGATGTCCATAAAGTACTTCCAATGATATTAAAGTCCAAACCTTTAGCTGTATTTCATACCTGGAGACTCTAACTCAACATTTCATTTTCAATTGCTTGATGGAGTGCATTCTAATTTTTAGAAAACCATTCAATTTTCCTACATGCCACAGGATGAATAGGAAGCTCTCCTATAAGGGAGGTCCTAAGTGGGAATTGCAGTGAGTCCTGGAGTACTTAATACAATACAATGGAAATAAAAGTCATCTCCCTTCTGTTGTTCCATTTCTCCTTTTCCATGAGCAAATGGGAATCATGTTTAGGGCATTATATATTCATTGAGGGGCTGTGACCTTAATCCATAAAGCCCTATACAGTTTAGGCTTTGATTACCTTAAAGCCTGCCTCCCGCTATACTTGTCCCAGACAATCAAAATCTCCCCACAATGTGCCTGCTAACAGTTCAGTTGCAGTGGGCCCAAGACCGAGACATCTGGTAAATAGCATTTGGTACACAGTTTCTTTCCTTAAGGTGATCTGACCACACCACATCGTTTGCCTGGAAATCTTCTCCCTTGTTGCCATAATGCTGGACCAGTTTTCAGAACTCATATTATTGGAGAATATAATAATTAATAAAAATAAACTATAATAATTAATCTGATGAAACAAAGTCTCCAGGAGGAAGTTATACATGCTTCTAAATGATGAAGATTAAATTTATAAATTTTTTGTCATCATAAGCTGGTGAAAAAAGTATAAATTCAACCAGGGGCAGAAGGGAAAGAACAAATATTTTTGGAGAACCTACTACCTGTCAGAAAGTTGATATTGTTTTCTAATATGACTCACAACTCTATGATGCAGATCTCATTATTCTTATTTTATAAATGAGGAAATGAGAAAGGTTAAGGAACTCTTCTAAAGGCACATGAGTAGTAAGTCATAAACTGGAGATTCAAATCCAAGTGTGCTGGCTCCAGATATCAGTTCTTTATACTTTGTAACCTAAATAATCTTTTTCTGAACTTTCTGTTTTTATTTATCTCCTTTACCTTGCCATTTTATATCATCTGCCATCTTTTCGTACTTCTTAATCATTTCTCCTTTTGATACCCTTTAAAATAACTGTATTTCTGATTTCCTTTCTGGTCTCTAACAGCTTAAGCCATTGTCATCTTTTCTTTACCAGTGTATTAACCCGTAATTGGCCTCATATTTATTCTTTGTTCTCTACCCATGATTATTGTTAAGGAAATAAACTATGCTACTCTCTTGTTCAAAATCCTGCAATAGGCTTACATCACAACTTGGAGTAAAATTCCCTTTTTTGATGGCCACGAGGGTCCTGCATGATCTGACCCTCACTTTTCTCTCTCCTGTTGTCTCCTGCCACTGTCCTGCAGGTTCACCTCACTCCAGCCACACTGGTCCTCCTGCGGGACCTTGCACGCCAAGTTCATTCCCGCTTTTACACTTGCTTCTCCCTTATCTTCCCTATGATCTTTCCTTGGTTCACTCTCTTCATTTAGATCTCTGATGACCATTTCCTCTTAAGAGAGGGCTCCCTTGATTCTGTATTTCTCAAATAACTGTCAGCTAGTCCCACTCTAATTCCTTACCCCACTTCATTCTTCTTCATAGAACTTATGACAAACCACCTGAAATTACAGTAGTGTTAACATGAACTTAATCTCTTTTTGTCTGTCTCCTGCCACTTAAATATAGGCTCCATGGACAGAGGAATCTTTTCTGTCTTGTCTGTCACTGTATCTCAGGGTCTTGAAGAGTGCCTGGTTGGAGTAGGAACTCAGGAGACACTTGTCAAATGAATAAAGATGTACTTTCACAAATGCTTCGGTAGTGTCCAGGGTGATCTTAGCAAATTGCTCTTTTGGTCTTTGAATTATTCCTTCTCATATGTCTATTGCATTTTTTAGTTATATCCTTACTCTAGCAATTGATCACATACTGTATCATGATATATTTTATATTACTTAAATAACTTTTGTACAATATTGCTATCATTTGTGTGTTTCTATTTTTTATCTCATTGACAAGCATCACAGTAACTTAAGCATGATCTGTACTACTCTTAGCATCTCCCATAGCAACACAGTTCTTGTGATACCACATAGCAGAAATCAATAGCCACTTTGATATTTGATGATTAAACTAATTACATATTATTAAATACCTACTATGTGCAAGACAGTATTCTAAGTGCTGTTTTGATATTATTTCTTTTATCCTTTTAACAGCAATCTGATGTAGGAATTCTCATTCTCATTTTGTGGATAAGAAAACTATGGTTGAGCAAGGAGTGACTTGCTTAATTAGGGTTGTACAGGTAAGTAAAGGTAAAATGGGTCTTAAACCCAGATATTGACTGGAAAACAAATGCTCTTTCTGCTAGACACCATAGCTTTGCCATACATCTCTGTTAACATAAAGATTTACTTATAAAGCTCAGTGATTCCCAAACCACACTGAGCTGACTTGTATACTGTGGGGGAAAAAGAACATGCTTAGTGGAGTATGTTTCTTTTGATGATTACCTTTATGTCTTGTGCTTGGTGTAAAGAAGGACTGGAAAGGGAACTGACTGCACTCAGAAGGCATTTAAAAATGCAAAGCAGGGGGTCACAAAGGGTAAAGAATGATTTTGAGTCCATTTTCATTGTGTTCCCCATTACTTGAGACCAAAGGCATATTATGTTTTTTGCTAAGACCACCCTGAACACTGTATGAGGCAGTATGTGATCAATGGCTAGAGTAAGGATAGAACTAAAAAATGCAATAGACAAATGAGAAGGAATAATTCAAAGACCAAAAGCGCAATTTGCCAAGATCACCCTGAACAGTACTTAGCAAGTTAGTAAGATCACCCTGAACACTACTGATGCTTTTCTTCTCCTCCTCATGACCATTGTCCCCAGTCAGGCCTTAAACCTAGGAAAGTGTAGCTCTGATTAGAATTGAGAAATTCAAGGTGGAGCCTAAGAAGAAAGAGATTCAATCACTAATTAACCACATTCCAAGTCTCCACCATCAACCAAACCACACTATATCCTTGATTTCTTTGCAAGCATGGTGTCATATAGGCAACCAAGGATACAGAATCCAGCTTAAAAGGTACAAAAGGCAGGGAGCAGCACACAGCAGGTATTTTGTGACTTGGTGAAGCTTGTTTCATGAGATTTTTACATTTCCTGTACTTTCTTATTCAAGCTGATTTTTCTCTTTCTTTTCTTTCTTTTTTTCTTTTTCTGGAGACAGGCTGTCACTCCAACACCCAGGCTGGAGTGTGGTGGTGTGATCAAAGCTCACTGTAGCCTTGAACCCCTGAGCTAAAGGGATCCTCCTGCTTCAGCCTCTAGAGTAGCTGGGACTACAGGTACACCATCATGCTTAGCTAATTTGTGTGTGTGTGTGTGTGTGTGTGTGTGTGTGTGTGTGTGTGTAGATGGGGTCTCACTATGTTGCCAGGCTGATCTTTACATTCTGGCTTCACGCAATCCTCCCTCCTCAGCCTCCAAAAATGCTGCAATTATAGGAGGAGCCACTGCTCCCAGCCTCAAGAGGCTTATCTAAATGCCATTGTAAATCAGTGACTCCCAAGTTTCATGTATTTAAGAATCACCAAGCCATCCTATATGGAAAAGCAGACTCTAGGGTCCTCATTGCCTTGGGTAGACTTTGAGAACCTGAGTCTTAAGTACCTCCAGTTGATGCTGATAACACATGATCCATGGAGAAACATCAGTCTAAATAACCTTTTCTCCCTCAGATCTTTTAACTCTGGAATTGTATTTTAAACCTGTGAATAATATATTATTTCTCACATGAGCGTGGAGGAAAATCGAATATCCTATTGTGTTAATATTAAATCCAATATCAAATCCAAAGCAATAATCAGCCAAGATATTCCTTTTGCAATGGTTTAAGTCTTTTTTTTAAAGCCTGCTAGGGCTTTTAATGCACAGTCAATCTTTTAAATTAGACATCAGCCAAGCGTTAGCTCACAATCTATATTGCTAAGTACTAAAAGCTGGCCCAGAATTCTGGCAAGAAAGATGAGCTGTGAAGAGTGAAGCTTGACAACCAAAATGGTGTGAAGTGCTTAGATCACCTTTGGGGGAATCTTGGCACTAATGCTAATCTCTATTTCCCAGAAGGTTCCTTTAGTGTCATGCAGTGGGGAAACCATTAGCAGACACACTGAGAGAAGATTTTGATTGCTGCAATGCATACATGCTACATTTTCTGGGGATTTTTTTTTTTTTTTACTGCTTTAATTGCACTAAATTCTCTAAATAATTACTGAAAAGCTACATTAGACTCAAAAAAAAGATACATATCATGGTCCTTTCTCAATATACCTTATAAGGGCTAGCTAGAAGTGGACTGGTATGATATTAATTATGATGGAATATGAAAGGCACTAAACAAGACTATGAACAAAGTGCTCAGAGCTCAGAGGTTGTGAAGAACACAGAAAAGATGATATTTGAGCTAAGCCTTAGTGCATAAGTAGCCTTTCACCAGGCAGAGAATGCAGCAAAGGCCTTTCTATAAAGAGGTGTCACCTTCGTATAAAACAATAATAGCAACTGACATTTATTGAGAACTTATTTGCTAGGCATTATTATAACCACCTGTTATGTTTTATCTCATTTAATTCTCACTCTAAAAAACTCTGTGTAATGGGTGCTGTTGTAATCCTCAGTATAATAGATGAAGAAACCCAGCTGTGTGTACATGTGTGGAATACTATTGGGTAGAAAATATTGGGTAGCACGAGCAGGTCAGGCAATGGCAAATGGCGTGATGTGACCTCAAGTCAACATTGGAGGCATCAAAGCTAGGTTGGATCCAGGTGATGAAGTGCCCTCATCACTTATTCAGGTGATAAGTGCTTTTATTACATGGAAGGTTTTGTTTTTGTTTTTTTTAAATTAGTGTTTCTTATTATGAAAGTAGCGCCTATTTATGATTTTAAAATCTGTAAAGAGCATACAGTAAAAAAACCATGCCAAATATTCAGTTCCATAGCTTCCCTCCCAGGAAACAGCCATGATCATTAACTGCTTATGTATCTTTGCAGAAATAGTGTATGTATAAGCATCTTCTTTATTTATCCTTTGTTGCATGCAAAGGAGGATACTATACAAATCTTGCTTTGTATCTTGAAATTGGTCCCTATCAGCACATTTAGATCTATCTTATTCTTTTCCACAGCTCCATGTTTTCAAATTATGTAGTTGAACCATGTCTTATTTAACCAGTTAACTAATGATAGACATTAAATACATTGTAGTCAATAAACAATGCTGATTTGAATACTTTTGTCTTCAAAACATGTGGATATTACTTATAGGAGATCCTTGTCCAAGTGGAATTTTTGTGCCTCTAGAAAATAATTTAAAGAGAGGAATGGCATGAACAAGCTGGCCTTTTAGAGCTATGAATCTGGCAGCTGTGTGAAGATGGAGCGGAGGAAGGAGCAATTAGAAGCAAGAGACTGGTCAAGAGTCTCTTGATTTCTTCAGGAGAGAGACAGTGAGAGCTGCTGAAAGTACCAGCAATATGCATTGGGAGTAGAAGACAGATTAGAAGAAGAGTTTACAAACAGAATCAACTGAGAAAGGGTTTGCACAGCCTTTCTGACTGCTCTTGTTTCGTCTCCTGTGCCTGTTTTCCTCTATGCTGTTTTTGGGAGATACCTAGAGTCTATGATCAGAAAGGATGTGTGTTCACATCATGACCACCTTTATCTTTCAGGGTAAGAATATGTTTTTAATATTTTGAAATTAGTAACCACAGAAAAGTTAAGGAACCAATAAGCTACAGGAATATGTGTAGAGAAAACCCTTTTTTCTTATAAAAACAGTTCCCAAAGTGACAGTGAGTTATATTAATGGTCAGGTGTGCTCCCAGTTCTACCAGGTGTTAGTGTGGCTGAAGCTGTATATATATCTATACATGTATAGATATATATGTATAGATATATCTTTTATTGCCATCTCTTTTGTCCTTTTTCTTTTCTCATACCAATAAAAGCAAACTTGTTATCCTTTCCATTCTAGGGTAACTACAGTACCCTCATTAAGCCCCATGATTTCTTTCATTCATTGTCTAGTCATAATCTTAATTACCCCTGCTTTAAAAAGCTTAACCTACTTAAAGGAGAAATAACAAACTAATCCTAGTTTGACAACACATGTGCATCGCATCTGGCATTAGGAGCAACAGGGTCTATAGAGCCTCTATCACTGCACGGCCTCTGAGGGAAAATGGCAGAGAAGAGGAGAAGGCTTACAGTTGCTGTCCTCTTTTCTCCCCTGGTCATGCATAAAGGCGGCTTTGGGAATAGCTCTACTCCCTCCAAGCCTGGGCTCCGGAGAACTCCACAGCCCTTATGCCCTCAGGCCGTCCAATCTTATATAATACAGAAATGAAGCAAAACTCCTCCCAGTGCGGCTGCAAGTCAATTAGAATTTGAGAAATATAAAACTAAAAGCCAGAGAGGGCAGACTGCCAGTCACACAATGTGCCCTTCTGCAGGGTACACCTGCCCCCAATGATATGTGTGCTAATGTTTATTCTTTCTGGCAAAAAAAAAAAAAAAAAAAAAAAGCCCCAAGTGGGGACAGCTCCCACTGCTTTGGCTCAGAGGGAAACCCAGCGACGTCACCGCCTGCGCTGCACATCCAGCAGGCAGGTTTTGATGACGTCATGGCAAGACAGTAGTTGCTGCTCATTCACGGGGGAATAAGGGAGATTCTGCAGCTTGGAAGTCTTTTAGGCGAATGGTGTTTGCAATATGCCCAGGGCCTCTTCATGCTTCCGTTTTAATTACTATCATTCTGCTTTCCTGGAGGAATAAGAAAAGAAAAGGAGAGTTGAAATGGGAATCTTTCAGGTGGTGGGCCATATTTGTTTGTTTTTAGTGAAACTGACTTTATTCAACATATTTCTTCTTATTCCCGGGTACAGTGAAATGCAGAGCAAGTGAAGGATCAGAGAAATGGGAGAGGTGCGAAGGGGATGATGGGGTAGGTTCTCAGCTCACTTCTTGCTTTCATGTTTGGAACATTTCTCTTAAGGCAGAACTTTCTGAACAAAGTGGATTTCAGGTGTGCCAAGATACTGATATTTCAGCTCACAGGTCAGGGTCAAAAAGGGCCTCACGGTGCCTTTTCTATGTAGCCCAAGTCACCTTCAAATGTAATGCTTTTCTGTGTATACTAAGATATACAATTTTTGGAGGCCATAAAAAATACTGTCTTAGAATCCAGAGTCCCAATTTTTGGATAAAAACTTCTAGTTTTCTAGGATATGTGTGCATATGCATATCTATCTATCCATCCTGGTGTCCCTGTAGTTGCTCTCCATGCTGGCAGCTGAAGGAAGCCATACTCACGGGGAGGCGTGTGAAGAGTCATCAAACGCTGAGCCGGGATGAAGTCTTATTAGAAACAGAGGAATTACTAACGAATTGAGTTTTCCAACAGGATGATAAAGCAATCAAGATCAGGTCCAGCTGGGTACCCTGTGGATCCAGGGGCCCTGGGGTAGATATATAGTGGTGGAGGGTATGGCAAGATGCCCGTCTAGGGGCTTCTCTTTGCTATTCATCATCCCATAGAAAAGGTTGGTCTGCCCCATTTCTAGGAATAGAGCAAGGCCACTCCCAAGAGAGGAATAAAGTAGGAATCACCGCCCCACTTTCCCTTCCTTTTCCCTTATGCAATAGCATGACTGGCAAATAGCTGGGAAGGAGGACAAAAGTCAAAGCTTGAACCCTCCATCCAGAGGCCATTCCAAAGCTCCCATTACAGCAGCCTTACACAGGGGGCAAGGATGGCTAAGTTGGAGTCAGATAGACCTTAGTTGAAATTCCAGCTCTTCTTTCTTTTGCAACTAAATGACCATGCTCAATCTATTAACTTTCCTGCTTCTTGAGGCCCTCATCTGAGAGACGGAGTTAAAAGGATTGAATACATGGTATTGTGCCTGAGTTAATAGATGGGAAAAACTTGCCACAGTGGGGCATGGCAGTTGCTTAGTCAATGATAGCTAATTTTATTCTACCTTTGTTATTACAAACGTTAAAGTCACATGCATACTACTATTCAGTGGGTTCCACTGCCACTGCTAAGACTAAATCATTCCTTTTTCGCTCATATCTGTTGGCAGCAACCTGCTCACCTTTGTTGACGCCACTCACTCTTAAAAGGTGCAAACAATTTCACTTCTAATCCAGATTTTACTTGTATCCAAGTGCTCACTTTTTTACATATATGTTCCCTGAACTTTGCGCTCTCCTTGAGCCACCCTCCCTAATCAGGAGTAAGGCTGGCAGAGAAATCACAGTCCCAGATCCTTGTCACCCAAAAACCCCAGATCCTGCCAAAGTCTTTTTCTGTCCCATCCAATCTGACTGAGGAATCTTATAAACTGCAGATGCATTCACTGGCCACTTGCTTGAAGCAGGAAAGGAGAACTGATCCCTCCACATGGAATGATCTCTGGGAGGGAAGGCGAAATGGAGGCTAGGTTACACAACAGGAAAAAGTGCATGAAATCTTGTCATCCATGGGCTCCTATTGGAAGTTTATTTTGGCGTCTGGTTTTGAAATTGCTGTGCAAAGTCAGCTACTGGAAGTTTCATTGCTGTTTTTTGATGCAGAAGGATTATAAATCCAACTAAGTTTCCCTCAAACTTCTTCTCTGAGATTGTTTCAAAGAAAAAAAAAAGAGAGAGAAAATGTTGCTGGTACCTTCTCCCTCTGAAGCTATGGTAGCTTCCCCAATGATCATTCTGGAGAGAGTTCTGACTCAGGATTCCATAAGAAAACCCAAATGAAGACATAAAAATAAGCTGTGGGCCAACAGAGGGGATAACATTGGATACTACAAACTGAATGCTGGCTCAAAGGAACTGAAGCTTTAGTATGAGCAGTACCTCTTTGATGATTACAGACACAGGATCTTCTCTAGTCAGAATAAGGAAAATGTGGTTTATCCTCTTAGAAAGCAAGTGAAGAAGGCATCAGGCACCTAAAGAATGACTCTGCAATCAAGGATCCTAAGCCATAAAAAGCTGGCAGACATCTTTGGTAGAAAATTTTGCTAGCTTCAAAAAGAAATAAAGAGGAAGATCTTTAACTCTGGGTGAGGGCTCAAGTTCGTAGGCTGATTAAATGAATGCCTGGGTAACACTCTTAAGTCTGTGTATTTCCGATACCTCTCTCTTTTTGCTCCTAAACAGTTTCAAGTGATGTTATCTGGGAGTGTATTAAAATGGCTCAGGATATAATTATACTTGTCTTCTTGGTCCCACCTGAGTGATTCTCTCACTATCTCTTTCTACATCTAAAGAATTCTTGTCACTAAATTCAATTCCTGAATTATCTGGTGGCTAAGACGTGTATAAAGTTCACTGTGCTCTAGACATATCTAGTTAAAGAATCATAACTACATTCATATTTGCTGGGTTGCAGAGCTTCACTAAGGCTCTCATCCCCTGACTCAAAGGCATGAATAATGCAAGCAAAAAAATCAAAGAATTCTATCATTCCAAAGAAAATTTCTATTCAATATAAGCACATTTACTTTGATGGCTAAGCTTGGGACAATCTATTTTTTTTCCTGTCCTTCCACTACCAGAGGAATTATTAATTAATTCAACAAATGTTAATTGAGCACCTACTATGTGCTGGGAACTCTTCCATGTGCTGAGGGTGTAGTAGTAAAGAAACCAAATTTATGCTCCCATGGAATTAAATTATACTATTATGCAGTAGATCAATAGCCCACTATATTGTATAGTGCCAGCGAAATAAGTGTGACAAAGAAAAATAAAACAGGCTATCTAGTAGAAGACTTGTTTGGAAAGCAAACTACTCCTTGGGTAGAGAGAAAGTAAAGCATTAAAATGTCAGGTAACATTCATTCCATATAGTTTTTCCCTAATTGCCTCAGGACTTTCAAATGATGTCAATGTGTGTTCAGTAAAAATAAACACATTGGTGCAGACATAGAGACATAGGTATATGTCATAAGAAAAGAACCATGACCCACTTTTAGTTTTTACTAAGAATTGACTGTCTCATGCAGACCAGTAGTCACCTGAGGTGGGAATAAACAGAAATAAGTTTATGGTGTTGAGTTTGACTTGCCTGATGTAGTTATTTTTTGGCTTAAGTTTTTAAGTTAAAAAAATTAAATTGTGGTTAAAAACACATACCATAGATTTGTTTACTTAATAATTTTTATGTGTATATTACAGTATTGTTAAGTATATGCCCATTGTGATACAGCAGACCTCAAGAATTTTTCCTCTTGCGTGACACAACTTTATGCCTATTGAATAACAATTTCGTCTTTTCCCCCACCCCCAGCCCCTGGAAACCACCATTCTACTCACTATTTGTATGAGTTTGATTACTTTAGCAACCTCATATGAGCGGAATCAAGCAGTAATTGTCATTTTGTGATTGGCTTGCTTCACTTAGCACAATGTCCTCAAGGTTCATAATGTTGTAGCAAATGACAAGGATTTCCTTCTTTCTTAGAGCTGAATCATGTCTCATTATATGTATATACCATATTTTGTGTACCCATTTATCTTTGGATGGACACATTGTGGTTATTGTGAATAATGTTGCAATGAATATAGGTGTGCAAATATCTCTTTGAGATCCTGTTTTCAAATCTTTTGGATACCAGTTTCATTATTTTTGAACCATTACATGATGTGTTACCCTGAATGAAATGCCAGACTCATTCTCCTTGTAATTTGTAGTGGTTCCCTGGTTTCTCCAGCCCCTCTGTATCAAACACCTGGTATCTCCCAGAACCTGAAGACTCAAAGAAGAATTAAATAAATAAAAGCTAACACTTCTATGGTGACTACTATGTGCTGGGCACACTTCTAAGTTACCTTTGGGAAGTAGGTACTGTTATACTCACTCCTGGTTTGAGGGAGGATGCTGAGGCACACAGTTAACTGGCAAAAGAAAGATGGGATGTGGTCCCAGGCAGTCTGGCTTCAGAATTCTGCACCCAGACCCTCACACCAAACAATCTCTCCTTTACCTTCCAAGTATTCAGGGTATGGTATGATAGGACTGACAGACAAGGAGATGACTACATTCAGCATTCCAGGAATCGCTGCAGCAAAGATGCTCAAACAACTTGCTTTGAGAACACGGAGCAAGACCCACTGAACTCTATACACTTGGGAAAAATTTTTCTAGGGGCAACGAGGCTTGGGTTGAATCCTGATGGTTCACTAAGAGGGTCAAATGAACAAGGGGGAATTATCAAAAGAAGTAACGGCATTTAAGGTACCTTCCTGGTAAAATAAAATCTGTGTCTTTGCATATGTGCTATGCACATGCCTGCATTTGATACCTGCTGTGCAAATGCTTTATCATAAGCACTTTATGTATTCTCTTATTAATCCCTAACAAAGCACCGAAGGGCAGATATAATGATCCTCATTTTACAGATGAGGAAACTGAGGTTCAGAGATGTTAAGCATGCTACGCAAGAACACAAAGCCGAAGTCCAAACGTGGTTTGTTGGTCTCCCAAGCTAGTGCTCCTAACACTCTGCAAAGCATAAAGGAAGGATGGATGATGTAGAAGCCAGGTGCTCTCCACCCTTGAAAAGCCCTGAGGGTACAACAGCCTGGGCAAAATTGTGGCAGGATCTGGTCCACTTTGGCTCACTGACTGATAAGCCTGAGTAGAGTACATGGCGGAAAAGGGAAGGTTAAGAACAGGGGCAAAGTAGCAAGATCTTTCTTTAAAAAGAAGAAAGCTGGGCCTCCTCCTCCCCCAACTTGGCGGTGCGGCACCATGGTGGCGGTGGTGTTTGGTTGCCTCAAAGCCACTGTGCTCCCAGTTCTAAGGTTGCAGCACAAGCCTCTGTTCACCTGACACCCTTGAAAAGCAGAGCGAGTGAAACAGTGGCTTATCAAAAGGCACCGGAGGTCTCTGTTTCTGGCTGGGCTCTACGGTGGACTTGACATTCTGAAAGCACTTGTAGATAGACTGCCAAAATGCCAGCTTAAAAAAAAATCCAAGGTAGGGTCAAATTTTCTCTCCATCTACCGTCCTCTCCCTCCCACAGGGTAGTAATCACATCACAGAGAAACCTGAGTGCACTTATTTTTTGCTGCTTGATCCTAGTTGCCTGAAAAATGTAACTTTTGCTGGAGAAGATTCAGGGAGGAGGTGCTGCGTCCTGATTTATTGCTCTTTCCCTGAGAAGTTTTTGCTTCTGAGAATTCTGTTGTGTCACAACTGGGGTAGAATTTAGCTCTTACTCTGAAGGGTCTGAGTCTTGGTAATGAGATTAATAAAATGCATGATCTGGCACCTCAAAGCACTGTGATGTGGCAACTTATAAAGAATAGAGAAGGGACAGTTTGTTAAGTTGCTTTACTTTGCTTGCGGGACTTTTAGCACTCTCCTGATACACAATGATGGGCAAGCTCACAGGTACCTCCTAGACTCTGTGTCATGCCTACACTCCCCTTACTCGTCACACACAAAACAGCAGATGCCCTTGATAAGGGAAACCGAAGATGAATAAGTGTATTTTCCCTTCAATGACAAACATTCTTACTGATGTAGGTGCCCAGTGAATGCATGTTAAATGGATGATCTGGGATTTGGGGAAACAGTGGAAATGGGGGCATTTGGGGAAACAGTGGAAATGGGGACAAAGGGCTTGGAGAGAGTGAGGAAGAGAATGGTGATCCACATGTGGGAAGACAAAGCTGGTGTCATAACCTGCTCTGCTGTCTCCACCCACCAAATCCTTTGAGATCCTGGCTTGAACAATCAGAATATGCTCAACATGTCCACATGGAGAACAGCCTTTCTCTCTGCTAAAATGGTTGGGGAGTATTTTTAGGAGAATTTCAATCTGTGTTTATTTTGGTGCTCCAAGAGGAACCCAAACCCAATGACATCTTCTATTTTCATGACACAGTCATGTGAATCAGCACTGGTCAGCAATGGTCCCTGGACAGGTTTCTTCTCAGAACTGCCCCCAACGGTGTGAAGAGAAACCTCTTATCATTTCTTGGGCCCAGCAACTATATTTCTGTAGACAAGAAGAAAAGAAGAGTTTTGAGAAATATATGAGATGATGAAAGAGGATTGCCTTCATTTTATTTTATTTTTTTCCTAGTTGTAGCTCCACCTGCCTTGATTTTAATTATGAAAATAATACAATTGCTTTTAAATGACAAAATACACAATTACAGTTAGGATCATGATTTCTGAACGTGTGGGGTGCTTACGTACATTCTTACTGGAGCTGTGTTTGAACTCTTGAATTCTAATTTAGCTGTTGTAAAGTCATTTTTCAAGCTTTTTACTAAGTTGGGCGTCAGAATAATTTTATACACAGTTGTGCTTAATACTTCCGGAGTGAGAAAAAATTATGAAAATGCTGCCGGTTCTTTTTTTTTAAGGCAGATTTCCGTCGTTTGTGGTGGCTGGGAGAGCAGCTGTGCCTTGGACCTCAGCTCTGCTCCTGCTTTCCCTCCAAGAACGGCCCAGAAGGAGAACACTTTCCCCTGGCCCTATGGCAAGAAGACAAGACGCTCCAGCCCACCTGAGTACCCTGCCCCCTCTAGTCTTCCCAAGGATCCCCACCGAAGCTGCGCGTGAGCTCCTGAGCTGCGCGGACACACAGCCCGCAGCAACCCCTGCCATGAGGTGGTGGAGAACAGCTGTGGGACGCGCAGCATCTTAACACGGCCGTTCACGGTCGACGACCTTGAGACTGGGCGTCCTCTGGGCAAGGACAAGTTTGCACATGTGTACTTGGCTCGAAAGAAGAAAAGCCATTTCATCGCGGCCCTCAAGGCCTTCAAGTCTCAGATAGAGAAGGAGGGCGTGGGGAGCACCAGCTGCGCAGGCAGATGGAAATCCAGGCCCCCGTTCAGCATCCCAACATACTGAATTGCTACAACTACTTTTATGACCTGAGAAAAAGCTACTGAATTCCAGAGTACGCCCCCGTCACCTCTACCCCCGAGGAGCTGTACCAGGAGCTGCGGAAGAGCAGCACCTTTGACAGGAAACGAACAGCCAGCATCATCGGGGAGGTGGCAGGTGCGCTGATGTACTGCCACGGGAAGAAGGTGACTCCCAGACATAAAGCCAGAGAATCTGCTCTCAGGGCTTGAGAGCGAGCTGAAAGTTGCCGACTTCGGCTGCCTTGTGCATGCCCCCTCACTGAGGAGGAAGACAAATATGTGGCGCCCTGGACCACCTGTCTCCGGAGACAATTGAGGGGCACGCGCACACAGAGAAGGTGGATCTGTGGTATATCGGACTACTCGGCTATGAACCGCTGGTAGGGAACCCCACACACAATGAGGCCTATGGGGGAATCATAAAGGTGGCCCTAAAATTCCCCCTTCTGTGCCCATGGGAGCCCCAGGACCTCATCTCCAAGCTGCTCAGGCATAACCCCTCAGAACGGCTGCCCCTGGCCCAGGTCTCAGCCCACCCTGAGATCCAGGCCCATTCTCGGAGTGTTCTGCCTCCCTCTGCCCATCAGTCTGTCCCCTGGTGGTCCCTGACATTCATCCGGGTGCGTCTGTGTTTGTAAGTCTGCATATGTGTAGGGGAAAGGAGCGGTCATGACCTGTTCCCTTATCTGTTTTCTACTTCCTTTGTTTAGTAAAGACTAAAGTTTTTTTCTTTCTTTCTTTCTTTCTTTTTGTTTTTTGATAAATAAGTGTAAAAAAGGAGAATTTTGAAAAGACCAAATCAATTATGAAGCCTTGGTCTACAATGCTCATTGTAATGCTTGAGTTGGAGAAGGTGGCATCAGCTTTAATATGTTGAGAATTAGAGGAACATTAAGTGGATTCAGAATCCTAGTGGACTTCTCTAGACAGCACAGCATGCTTGGGAGATTTCCTGGGGGATTCTGAGACACTGTCAGATCTTGAGCTCAAAGGCAGAGCGAGCTATTCATAGCTCTTGTTCATAGCTCTATCCAGGACTATTATTGAAGACTTGCTACCCAGTGAGGACTCAGTAAATAACTGTTGAATAAACCCAGTAAAATAAAATGGGAAAAGTCAGTCTGAGACCTGTACTGGGTTAGACACTGATAATTCAGCAGTGAATAAAACAAAATCCCTGATGAAGGGCAGTGCTTCCATTCTCACGGTGTAGTGCTAGTGTGGAGAATTTCATCCTAATTATTGCACAGCAATTAATTTTTTTGCTGAAAAAGTATTTTTTTTTTCTGGAGTGAATTACACCAAATCAATTTAATTTCTGATCACTTTTCTCTAGAATATAGTGAAACTACTTCTAATATTTCCATTTTCATTCTTATTTTCTTACTTTTGTTGAGTTCTCTTTTCCTGTGAAAATTTTGTAATGAAATTTGATTCATCAGTTAGTTTTTTCCACATCTAGTATTGCCAAATATGGCTTCTTTCGTTTCTATGTTTTTAACCCCCTTTAGACCCATATTTTTACTAAGTCTAACACTCACAGGTAAAATTGAAGATCTCACACTTTAACTGTTGCTAGTCTTATTTTAGGTTGACTGATTCTACCGTTTGTTATAAGAGGACAAAACATGGTAGCTTGTATTTATGTCCTAGCTAATTCTTGACACCTTGCAGGATAGCACTGCCTCAGGAGTGAGTCTCCTACGTTGCTAAGTCAGCTCTTTGGATACCTTTGGGTGCTCTGTTCAGAGCGTCAACATGTCCTCTTTCATCTTTAACTTTATCATTCCCAGGACACTTTAGATGTTGTATGCTCCAGCCAAATAGACTGTCTATTGAATGTTGCTTTCCCAACCTGAGGTCTTTCTTTCTTTCTTTCTCTCTTTTTCTTTTCTTTTCTTCCTTCCTTCCTTCCTTCCTTCCTTCCTTCCTTCCTTCCTTCCTTCCTTCCTTCCTTCCTTCCTTCCTTCTTTCCTTCATTCCTTCCTTCTTCTTTCTTCCTTCCTTTTATCTTCCTTCCTTCCTTCCTTCCTTCCTTCCTTCCTTCCTTCCTTCCTTCCTTCCTTCCTTCCTTCCTTCTCTCTCTCTTTCTTTTTTTTTTTTTTGACAGAGTCTCACTGTCACCCAGGCTGGAGTGCAGTAGCATGATCTCGGCTCACTGAAGCCTCCATCTCCAAAGTTCAAGCAATTCTCCAGCCTCATCCTCCTGAGTAGCAGGGATCAGAGGAGTGCACCACCACACCTTTTTTTTTTTTTTTGTATTTTTAGCAGAGACGGTGTTTCACCATTTTAGCCAGGCTGGTCTCAAACTCCCGGCTTCAGGTGATTCACCTGCCTCTGCCTCCCAAAGTGCTGGAATTGCAGGCATGAGGCACCACACCCAGCCTTTTCTTTCTTATGTTTTTTTCTTTGTTTTTCAGAAGGAGTCTCACTGTTGCCCAAGCTGGAGTGCCATGGTGTGATCTTGGTTCACTGCAACCTCTGCCTCCTTGGTTCAAGCGATTCTCCTGCCTCAGCCTCCTGAGTAGCTGGGATTACAGATGTGTGCCACCATATCCGGCTAACTTGGGTTTTTAGTAAAGGTGGGGTTTCACTATTGTTTCTTATGTTTTATCAGTTTTTTTCAGTTCTCTATGAAGATGTTACTGATCCTTCCTATCAGAGGTAATTTTTTTTACATCATTAATGACACAGATATTATGTTGTTATGCTATGCTATGCTATGTTATGTTATTATTTATTTATTTGAGACAGGGTCCCACTGTGTCACCCAGGCTGGAATGCAGTGGCACTATTATAGCTCACTGCAGCCTGGACCTCCTGGGCTCAGGCAATACTCCTGCCTCACCATCCCAAAGTGTTAGGACTACAGATGTGTACCACCATGTCTGGCCTATTTATTTATAATATATTAATGACCTTGTCTTATTTTCTATATGAATCTTAAAATTCCTCAAAGGCAGAGTTTGTATTTTATTTATATTTGTGTCTTATAAAATTATTTTTTAAAATTTAAGTTGAGTCCATCTTTGAACCCCAACTGCAGTAGGCCAGAAGGATCATCAGTCTCATTCGTATGCTTGCCTGCCATCCACTCACTGCCATGACAATCTTGTTCTAGCTGTACTGGCCCTTTCCATTTCTGAAGCAGTGTCCAGTCTGTACCACTCTCGAAGTGTGGGAAGTTTGGGCATGGGGGGTTTCTGGTCCTAGGCTTCTTGGTATCCCATAAGCTACCCACTCTGGTCTTATCAACTCCCAGGGAGACTGACCTGAGATGAGTTTACTTTCCATAGACTTCTTTTCTCTTCTCTTCTCTTTTCTCTTCTCTTCTTTCTCTTCTGTTCTCTTTCTTCTCTTCTCCTTCCTTTTCTTTTCTTTTCCTTTCCATTACTTTCCCTTTTCTTTTCTTTCTTTTTCACCCGATCACCCTTCCTTCCTTCCTTCCTTCCTTCCTTCCTTCCTTCCTTCCTTCCTTCCTTCCTTCCTTCCTTCCTTCTTTCCTTCCTTCGTTTGTTCCCTCCCTCCCTCCCCCCCTTCCTCCCTCCCCCCCTTCCTCCCTCCCTTCCTGTTTCTTTTTTTTTTCTTGAGACAGGGCCTTATTCTATTGCCCAGACTGGAGTGCAGTGACAGCATTATGGTGCACTGCAGCCTTGAACTCCCCAGCTCAAGCAATCTTTGCACCTCAAACTTCCAAGTAGCTGGGATACAGATATGCTCCACCACGCTAGCTAATTTTTTTATTTTTTGTAGAGAGAGGGTTTCTCTCTGTTACCCAGAATGGCCTTGAACTTCTGGGCTCAAGTGATCCACACACCTTGGCCTCCCAAAGTGCTGTGATTATAGGTGGAAGCAACCGTGCCTGGCCTACATTTCTTTTCTTTCTTTCTTTTTTTTTTTTTTTTGAATTATACTTTTAGTTCTGGGATACATGTGCAGAACATGCAGGTTTTACACAGGTATACACATGCCATGGTGGTTTGCTGCACCCATCAAACTGTCATCTACATTGGGTATTTCTCCTAATGCTATCCCTCCCCTAGCCCCTCACCCCCTGACAGGCCCCAGTGTGTGATGTTCCCGTCCCTCTGTCCATGTGTTCTCATTGTTCAACTCCCACTTATGAGTGAGAACATGCAGTGTTTGGTTTCCTGTTCCTGAATTAGTGTGCTGAGAATGATGGTTTCCAGCGTCATCCATGTCCCTGCAAAGAACATGAATTCATCCTTCTTTATGGCTGCATAGTATTCCGTGGTATATATGTGCCACGTTTTCTTTATTCAGTCTATCATTGATGGGCATTTGGGTTGGTTCCAAGTCTTTGCTATTGTGAACAGTGCTGCAATAAACATACGTGTGCATGTGTCTTTATAGAAGAATAATTTATAATCCTTTGGGTATATACCCAGTAATGGGAATGCTGGGTCAAATGGCATTTCTGGTTTTAGATCCTTGAGGAATTGCCACACTGTCTTCCACAATGGTTGAACTAATTTACACTCCCACCAACAGTGTAAAAGTGTTCCTATTTCTCCACATCCTCTCCAGCATCTGTTGTTTCCTGACTTCTTAATGATCACTATTCTAACTGGTGTCAGATGTTATCTCACAGTGGTTTTGATTTGCATTTCTCTAATGACCAATGCTAATGAGATTTTTTTTCATATGTTTGTTGACCGACTCAATGTCTTCTTTTGAGAAGGGTCTGTTCATATCCATTGACCACTTTCTGATGGCGTTGTTTTTTTCTTGTATATTTGTTTAAGTTCTTTGTGGACTCTGGATATTAGACCTATGTCAGATGGACAGATGCAAAAATTTTCTCCCATTCTGTAGGCCTGTTCACTCTGATGATAGTTTCTTTTGCTGTACAGAAGCTCTTTAGTTTAATTAGATCCTATTTGTCAATTTTGGCATTTGTTGCCATTGCTTTTGATGTTTTAGTCACAAAATCTTTGCCCCACCTATGCCCTGAATGGTATTGCCTATCATTTCTTCTCAGGTTTTTATGGTTTTAGGTCTTACTTTTAAATCTGCAATCCATCTTGAGTTAATTTTTGTATAAGGTGTAAGGAAGGGGTACAGTTTCAGTTTTCTGCCTATGGCTACCCAGTTTTCCCAACACCACTTATGAAATGGGGAATCCTTTCCCCATTGCTTGTTTTTGTCAGGTTTTCAAAGGTCAGATGGTTGTAGACGTGTGGCCTTATTTCTGAGGTCTCTGTTCTGTTCCATTGGTCTATATATCTGTTTTTGTACCAGTACCATGCTGTTTTGGTTACTATAGCCTTGTAGTATAGTTTGAAGTTAGGTAGCGTGATGCCTCCAGCTTTGTCTTTTTGCTTAGGATTGTCTTGGCTGTACAGGCTCTTTTTGATTCCATATGAAATTTTAAGTAGTTTTTTTCTAATTCTGTGAAGAAAGTCAGTGGTAGCTTGATGGGGATAGCATTGAATCTGTAAATAACTTTGGGCAGTATGGCCATTTTCACGATATTGATTCCTGCTATCCATGAGCATGGAGTTTTTTCCATTTGTTTGTGTCCTCTCTGATTTCCTTGAGCAGTGGTTTGTAGTTCTCCTTGAAGAGGTCCTTCACATCCTTTGTAAGTTGTATTCCTAGGTATTTTATTCTTTTTTGTAGCAGTTGTGAGTGGGAGTTCACTTATTATTTGGCTCTCTGTTTGTCATTATTGGTATATAGGAATGCTTGTGATGGTTGCACATTGATTTTGTATCCTGAGACTTTGCTGAAGTTGCTTATCAGCTTAAGGAGGTTTTGGGCTGAGACAATGGGGTTTTCTAAGTATCCAATTATGTCATCTGCAAACAGTGACAATTTGACTTCTTCTCTTCTTGTTTGAATACCCTTTATTTCTTTCTCCTAATTGGTTGCCCTCACCAGATCTTCCAATACTATGATGAATAGGAGTTATGAGAGAGGGCATCCTTGTCTTCTGCCAGTTTTCAAATGCAATGCTTCCAGCTTTTGCCCATTCAGTATGATATTGGCTGTGAGTTTGACATAAATAGCTCTTATTATTTTGAGATATGTTCTATCAATACCGAATTTATTGAGAGTTTTTAGCATGAAGGGGTGTTGAATTTTATTGAAGGCTTCTTCTCCATCTATTGAGATAATCATGTGGTTTTTCCCATTAGTTCTGTTTACGTGATTGATTATGTTTATCGATTTGCATATGTTGAACCAGCTTTGCATCCCAAGGATGAAACTGACTTGATCATGGTGGAGAAGCTTTTTGATATGCTGCTGGATTCAGTTTGCTAGTATTTTATGAGGATTTTTGCATCAAAGTTCATCTGGGTTATTGGCCTGATTTTTCTTTTTTTGTTTGTCTCTGCCACGTTTTGGGATCAGAATGATGCTGGTCTCATAAAGTGAGTTAGGGAGGCGTCCCTCTTTTTCTATTGTTTGGAATAATTTCAGAAGGAATGGTACCACCTCCTCTTTGTATCTGTGGTAGAATTCAGCTGTGAATCTGTCTGGTCCTGGGCTTTTTTGGGTTCGTAGGCTATTAATTACTGCCTCAATTTCAGAACTTGTTATTGGTTCATTCAGAGATTTGACTTCTTCCTGGTTTAGTCTTGGGAAGATGTGTGTGTCCAGGAATGTATCCATTTCTCCTGGGTTTTCTTGTTTATTTGCAGAGAGGTGTTTATAGTATTCTCTGATAGTACTTTGTATTTCTGTGAGATCAGTGGTGACATCCCCTTTATCCTTTTTTCTTGTGTCTATTTGATTCTTCTCTCTTTTCTTCTTTATTAGTCTGGATAATGGTCTATCTATTTTGTTAATCTTTTTCAAAAAACCAGCTCCTGGATTCGTTGATTTTTTGAGGGGCTCTTTGTGTCTGTATCTGCTTCAGTTCTTCTCTGACCTTAATCATTTCTTGTCTTCTGCTAGGTTTTCAATTTGTTTGCTCTTGATTCTCTAGTTCTTTTAATTGTAATGCTAGGGTGTCAATTTTAGATCTTTTCTTTCTCCTGTGGGCATTTAGTGCTATAAATTTCTCTCTAAACACTGCTTTGGCTGTGTCCCAGAGATTCTGGTACATGTGTATTTGTTCTCATTGGTTTCAAAGTACTTATTTATTTCTACCTTAATTTCACTATTTACCCAGTAGTCATTCAGGAGCAAGTTGTTAAGTTTCCATGTAGTTGTGTGGTTTTGAGTGAGTTTCTTAATCCTGAGTTCTACTTCAATTGCACTGTGGTCTAAAAGACTGTTTGTTATGATTTCTGTTCTTTTGCATTTGCTGAGGAGTGTTTTACATCCAATTATGTGGTCAATTTTAGAATAAGTACGATGTAGTGCTGAGAAGAATGTGTATTCTTTTGATTTGGGGTGGAGAGTTCTTTAGGTGTCCATTAGGCCTGCTTGGTCCAGAGCTGTGTTCAAATTCTAATTATCCTTGTTAATTTTCTGTCTCATTGATCTGTCTAATATTGACAGTTGGGTTTTAAAGTCTCCCACTACTATTTTGTGGGAGTCTAATTCTCTCTGTAGGTCTCTAATAACTTGCTTTATGAATCTGGGTGCTTCTTTATTGGGTACATATATATTTAGGATAGTTAGGCCTTCTTGTTGCGTCGATCCGTTTACCATTATGTAATGCCCTTCTTTGTCATTTTTTATCTTTGTTGGTTTAAAGTCTCTTTTATTAGCGACAAGGATTTTAATCCCTGCTTTTTTTTGTTTGCTTTTTTGCTTTCCATTTACTTGGTAAATATTCTTTTATCCCTTTACTTTGAGCCTATGTGTGTCTTTGCACATGAGATGTGTCTCTTGTATGTAGGACACAGATGGGTCCTGACTTTTTATCCAGTTTTCCAGTCTGTGTCTTTTAATTGGGGAATTTAGCCCATTTACATTTAAGGTTAATATTGACATGTGTGAATTTGATCCTGTCATTATGATGCTACTGGTTATTTTACCCATTAGTTGATGCTGACAAGGTGGTCTAATAGGAACAACTCTGATCTGCAGCTCCCAGCAAGATCAATGCAGAAGGTGGGTGATTTTTCATTTCCACTGAGGCACCCAGTTCATCTCATTGGGACTGGTTAAACAGTGGGTGCAGCCCACAGAGGGCGAGCTGAAGCAGGGTGGGGCGTTGCCTCACCTGGGAAACACAGGAGTTCAGGGAACTCCCTCCCCTAGCCAAGGGAAGCTGTGAAGGGACTGTGCTGTGAGGAACTGTGCATTCCAGCCCAGTTCCTACACTTTTCCCAAGGTCTTCTCAACCCATAGACCAGAAGATTCCCTCAGGTGTCTATACCACCAGGGCCCTGGGTTTCAAGCACAAAACTGGGTGGCCATCTGGGAAGACACTGAGCTAGCTGCAGGAGTGTTTTTCATACCCCAGTGGCTCCTGGAACACCAGCAAGATAGAACCATTCACTCACTTACAAAGGGGGCTGAAGCCAGGAAGCCAAGTGGTGTAGCTCAGCAGATCCCACCCCCATGGAGCCCAGGAAGCTAAGATCCACTGGTTTGAAATTCTTGCTGCCAGCACAGCAGTCTGAAGTCAACCTGGGACACTCGATCTTAGTGAGGGGAGGGGAGTCTACCATTACTGAGGGTTGAGTAGGTGGTTTTCCCCTCACTGTGTAAACAAAGCTGCCTGGAAGTTCGAACTGAGCCAAGTCCACCGCAGCTCTGCAAAGCCACAGTAGCCAGACTGCCTCTCTAGATTCCTCCTCTCTGGGCAGGGCATCTCTGAAAGAAAAGCAGCAGGCCCAATCAGGGGTTTATAGATAAAACTCCCATCTCCCTGGGACAGAGCACCTGGGGGAAGGGGTAGCTGTGGGTGCAGCTTCAGCAAACTTAAATGTTCCTGCCTGCTGGCTCTGAAGACAGCAGTGGATCTCCCAGCACAGTGTTCGAGCTCTGCTAAGGGACAGACTGCCTCCTCAATTGGTCCCTGAACCCCATGCCTCCTGACTGGGAGACACCTCCCAGCTGGGGTCGACAGACACTTCATACAGGAGAGCTCTGGCTGGGATATGGCAGGTGCCCCTCTGGAATGAAGCTTCCAGAGGAAGGAACAGGCAGCAATCTTTGCTGTTCTGTAGCCTCCGCTGGTGAGGCAAAGAGCGTCTGGAGTGGACATCCAGCAAATTCCAACAGACCTGCAGCAGAGGGGCCTGATGGTTAGAAGGAAAACTAACAAACAGAAAGGAATAGCATCAACATCAACAAAAAGGATGTCCACACAGAAACCCCATTCAAAGGTCACCAACATCAAAGACCAAAGGTAGATAAATCCACAAAGATGAGGAAAATCGGCACAAAAAGGTTGAAAATTTCCAAAACCAGAATGCCTCTTCTCCTCCAAAGGATCACAACTCCTCGCCAGCAAGGGAACAAAACTGGATGGAGAATGAGTTTGACAAATTGACAGAAGTAGGCTTCAGAAGGTGGGTAATAACAAATTCCTCCGAGCTAAAGGAGCATGTTCTTACCAATGCAAGGAAACTAAGAACCTTGAAAAAAGGATAGAGGAATTGATAACTAGAATATCCAGTTTAGAGAAGAACATAAATGACCTGATGGAGCTGAAAAACACAGCAGGAGAACTTCGTGATGCATATACAAGTATCAACAGCTGAATTGATCAAGTGGAAGAAAGGATATCAGAGATTGAAGATCAACTTAATGAAATAAAGCGTGACGACATGATTAGAGAAAAATGCATGAAAAGGAATGAACAAAGCCTCCAAGAAATATGGGACTATGTGAAAAGACCAAACCTAGTTCGACTGGTGTACCTGAAAGTGATGGGGAGAAAGGAAACAAGTTGGAAAACACTCTTTAGAATATTATCCAGGAGAACTCCAACCTAGCAAAACAGGCTAACATTCAAATTCAGGAAATGCAGAGAACACCACAAAGATATTCCTTGAGAAAAGCAACCCCAAGACACATATTCATCAGATTCACCAAGGTTGAAATGAAGGAAAAAATGTTAAGGGCAATCAGAGAGAAAGGTCAGGTTGCCCACAAAGGGAAGCCCATCAGACTAACAGCTGATCTCTCTGCAGAAATCCTACAAGCCAGAAGAGAGTGAGGGCCAATATTCAACATTCTTAAAGAAAATAATTTTCACCCCGGAATTTCATATCCAGCCAAACTAAGCTTCATAAACGAAGGGGAAATAAACTCCTTTACAGACAAGCAAATGCTGAGAGATTTTGCCACCACCAGACCTGCCTTACAAGAGCTCCTGAAGGAAGCACTAAATATGGGATGGAAAAACCGATACCAGCCACTGCAAAAGCATACCAAATTGTAAAGAGCATCGACACTATGAAGAAACTGCCTGGTTCACATTTCTTTCTTCTACCCATTTCAAATATTTAACATAAACTCTTCAGTAAGTTTTTCTAAAGCCACACCAAAAAAATTCATCTTCGTCAAGCAGTTTCTGCCTTCTTTTCATCAAAATTATCGAAGCCAAGGAAATAGTAAGGGCCTGGCTATCTGCTTGAAATGGGGAAGGGAAACTATAATAAATGAAAATGTAGTTGGGTGGAAAATCCTTCCACAAATTAAAGGCTGATAGACTGGCTCTGAGATGTAAACATTTATAAAAGTGAAGGGCAAATCTTAATGGCTTGACTCAGGAGACCAGACAACTCTAAGCAATACAAAACAGGAAATAAATACTGGCATTTGAGCTCCTGGGAATTTAAGCAGGAGGAAGAATTGCCAGAGGGTGGATGGATAGGACTCAGGGGTAGAACACCGGCTTCAGGACGACCAACAGCATCCAGATGAGATTTTGGCTCTGGAAAAAGAGGACACTGAGTCACCATCACAATAGGGTGTTCAAGAAGGAAAAATTTAGTTACCGGAAACAGATGCAAAGATTAACCCTGTCCAGAAGCAAGGATGACTTCATGCTGGGTTGCTGAGTCACTGAGCTACTTGCTTATGGTTTCAGAATTCCTCCTCTTATAGAAGAAAGCAAGATTGGTCCCCAAGCTGGGGGTGGGGCTCAACTCCTGCAGCAGAAATTTGAGTTGCCCCAGGGATGGGGAGTGGAGGGGTGGGGGAAGGAGTGAAGAGTGAGTCAGACAGGCCATTAAACCAGACTCTGGATGCACAGTGTTTGAAAAGGACACTGGCATAAAAATTAGTCTTCACACACTTCTCCACACATGGATGCCGTCAACATTTAACTTTAAACATGATGACCAAAATAAAAATAGCCTCCTTTTAAAAAATCGCCACTTATATTTGCTCCTCAAAAGCTCAATTGCAGCAATCCAATGTAGAATATACTCATACGTTGAAAAATATGCTGACAATATTGTTCTGATAATGACTGTTAGTGAAGTCTCAAGAATGAATAGTACATTTTCTGAGAGAATCAGAGAGCACGTCATGGACAATTGACAGTTTATGAATCACCAGTCAGGAAACACTGTGTTACGATAATGCTAAGACTTTGAGTTGGGCAACAACCATAATTGTTGCAGCGAAAGCACTTTAATGTTTTTCAGTGACTTCATAGGTCTAGTTTCTTTCCATTTTAATCTATACTACATTCAGCAACCACAGCAAGCCTTGTTAAACTATTAGTTAAATACATTCTTCCCCTTGCTGCACACTTCCAACAGATTCCTCATGTACTCCATGTCAAGTACAAAGTCTTTCTGTCAAAGAGCACCATCATTTGAACTCTCCACCAATTCGTAGCTCCTTGGAACTGTCTCCAATTTAATCTGTTCTCTAAATATGTCAGATTAACCATTCAAACTTACCTTTCACTTTTCTTTATGCTGTTCACACTACTGGAAAAACTTTATCTTCTTCTGGATATCTAAATGCTGCCATCTCTTAAAATCTACCTCTTGTTCCACTTCTTCCATGAAACCTTTTCCAGTAACACTTGCCAAGAATTTTCTCCTTTCTTCCAACTCTCAAGATTGCATACAGAAATCATCATCCATCTAACATCCTCCTCCATTTCCTTCTTCTTATAGAATCCCAATTTTATTCCGGCCAGCTTTTCTTTTCTTTTTTTCTTTTTTTGAGCAAGGATGTTAATATTCTGGCTACTGAAACATAAATGAGTTTCTAAGAATTGTTCTCCCAATATATACCTGGCACCACTTTTCCTCCTTGGTGCTTCCTTTATATTCTTTCTAACATCTAAACCTGAAGTTGCAGATGGAGCTGTCGTTTTATGTTTACAAAATAAACAAAGGAATGAAAGCTAAATGCTAACCATGACAAAATGGAAAGAGGGAAGGAAACTGGGATGTTGATAACATCATGGAGCTACTGTCCCAGCCCTGTTCTGCTTATCTATAGCCATACGTTTCTTTTTATACAAGGAATATAAACCCCTATTGGGTAATTCACGATAGGTCAGTGGATAATCTATACAGTTTAATACAATTTTTATTTAATACTGACATATATTCAGAGTCAATATCATACCATAAATGAATTATTCTCTTTTTCTTTCATCTTTGTTAATTTTCTCTTTCCAACTAGATATTATTGCTTTGTAGATGGATGTGATTTTAAATGTCTTTATTTATATTTCATCACTATTCTTCTTAGACATTGCTTGAGGAGTCTAATAAGTAAATGTTGTGCAAATGCTATTGAAATAAATTACATCAATCAGTCAATAACTCTATAATAATATGAACTATGTGTCCAGCACAGTAGGCATCATACCAACTTAAGGTTGAGTTTTGGAATAGTTTCATTGTGACACTAGAAATCAGATCCCTGCAGATGGGTTTTAAAAATGTATTTGTTTTAAAATGGTTGCTAAGAGTCTTTTCAGTTACATCTCAGTATTTAATTTTATTATATTTTGCTATACTCGCAAGAATACTTGTACTTTCAGTATTCAGTGTTAAAATAGAATAATTAGATAAACTATGGAGTTGGGCAACCTTATAGGACCTAAGTAAACTATATCTTAGTAGAGTAGTTATTATGGAATGAATAATATAGTACTGTGAGGATACTCTGGTAACAAATTTCCAATACAAATTTAAAGGAATATTCTTTCTTTAGCTGTGGAGGAAGCCACTTTGCAATTGAGGAAGTCTAGAACTTGAACTTTCAAGATTGTGGATTAATTGTTTATATAAAGTTAACTTTACCACGAATGATGAGAATAAGCACTGGAGATAAAAATGGTGAGCCCAGTACTAATGTGCTTCAGAATAAGGAAGACTAATTAAAAGGTAGATGGTAGCTGCAAGGAGGCTCAGTAAGGAATATTGCCAATGATTATGGTATCCAGTATTGTTATTAAAAAAATATTTAATTATGTTTTAATTTTTACTGAAATATTTTTAAATGTCCAAATCAATGGATTTCTTTTATTTGTTCTTTATTATTCTTTTAGAATTTTGTAATATTTTGACAATGTTATATGGTCTGTTTACATGCTCGGTGAAACTTATTGAAGTTTTTTTTTGATTGCTTGGTATATAGTCAGTTTTTGTCAGCATTCCATTGTTGTTTGAAAAGAATGTACAGTCTCAGTTTTAAAGATCTGAAGTTTGATATGTATTTCTTGAGTTCATCTTGTTAATTATATTATTCAGATGATGAGGAAATTAAGTCCATAGCTTAAAAATCATTTTGTGCTGAACTAAGAATAATATGTATATATGTTATATAACTAGTTTATAATGTTAAAGGGAATTTGAAATTTTAGAGAATTTGTAAGCTGAATCCTGTGATTCCAAGTTTAAAAAAGTAATTGATATTAGGTTTGTGACTTTAAGTTGAGAGTTAAGATAATTTGCCTGATTTTAAAACACTATTGGAATATTTGTATTAAGAACTTAAGGTTAATTCATTCTTTCTTCCTACCCCACAAACATAAAAACACACACAATTTATTAGACAAATGAATTGTATAAATTCTAGGAAGGATTTTCTTAGTAGTACTGTGTGCTTGCCTACCCAAGCATTGAAAGTTCCTCAAAAGGAAATGAAATATACTAATCTAAAAAGTGAAATTTAAATAGTTATAAAAATTAATTAAATCCATAAATTGAACATTTATGTGGAATTTATTCTACTTTAGTTAGCCAAACATTAAATAAAGATTCTCCTGAAAATTATTTTTCTTGTTTCGTATAAAATTTGCTACATTTGCAGATGAAAGAACTTTTTAAGGTGGACTTAAAAGCTTAAGGAAAATTTGTGTTTTTAGTTGGGAAATTCATTACATAGAATATTTAAATCACACATAATTCAAAATAGTCTTTTCTGGGCACAAAAGACCTTGTTGAACATCAGAAAACTCCCATGGATGAAAATTAATATTTTAATCAAAATTCCAGAATGGGGGAAATTGAGTATGGCATTCTAAACAAAGAAACATAGAAGTCTCAATGAAAGACTGGGAAAATGGAAGCATAAACAGTGGTATGATAGAATCTTCCTACTCTCAATTAAAAAGAATAAAAGAATACAGAAATAGAGAAGTTGTACCTGAAATTTGGAAGAAGGTCATCTATGTGCTACAAGCTTTAATAAATTTGCTAGATTAATTGCAAATGGGACCAAATTTAAAAAAATCATTAAGGGATCTACAAACTTCACTTTTAATAAAGTAGAGTAATTTCACAGAGTAAATGGACAAATATCCTAGAAAAAAATACTATCAACATCCCCTAATTTTGAGGGGCCAGGGCTGGAATTAAAGAATGGGGCACCATGGAATGGATCATGGGAATTTCATGGAGAATCTCTTTCACTAGCACAGATTCTTACCGTTGGAATCAGAATGTCCAATGGCAAATGTGGTCATACTAGGTAGAAAGCAGATTCTCCCATCACCATGGGCCCCTTTAGAAAGGAAAACAAAGGCTCATCATGTACCTGGATTTATCCTAAATAGTAAAAATTAGTGAACACATATGTGGAGGGAGTGGTTGAAATAACCTTGAATGGAAGGGTTTTGGGATCTGGAAAAAAGCTTGAGTTAGGGACTGGCTCAGAGCAGTAGGGAAAGTGACATGAGGCTCTATTTCTGCCCTGATTTCTTTTCCTTCCTAGACTATTTACACTAGAAATTAATGCTTAATATTTACTCTCCGACTTCTTTCTGTAGTTGCAGAGGAGATGTACAGGACCCACCTCATTAGAGTTCTAGATTATAGATCGGCGAGATTGGGAGGTGGGTGGGTAAGAGGGAACCTGATTCACACTAGACCCTCTTCAACCCTCTTCTGGTTGACTGTAGAATCTATGTTCTTTAATGTAGATTTGAGAATCTGTAAAGGTAGCTGATATGGTTTGGCTCTGTGTCCTCACCCAAATCTCATCTCAAATTGTAATCCCCACATATCAAGAGAGGGGGTGATTGGTTCATGGGGGCAGTTTCCCTCATGCTGTTCTCATGATAGTGAGTGAGTTCTCATAAAATCTGATGGGTTTTATAAATGTTTGGAAGTTCCTCCTTCACACTTCTTCTCTTGCCTGCTACCATGTAAGATGTGTCTGCTCTGCTTCCCCTTCCACTATGATTGTAAGTTTTCTGAGGCCTCCCCAGCCATTGTGGAATTGTGTGTCAATTAAATTTCTTTTCTTTATAAATTACCCAGTCTTGGGCAGTTCTTTATAGCAGTGTGAAAGCAGACTAATACAGTGGCATTTAATTGGCTTATTTGCATGCTCAATTTGATAGAGGAGTGAAAATTACTGTGTGTAAAGCATACAACAAGCACACATAACCACCTAAGTATATGCATTTATTAATGTATACAACATATCTAATGGGTGGGGGTAAATAGGCAGCTAGGTCAAGAGGGACGTTAGGGAGACTGAACAGCACCGTTGTATTGATGGTTGATGTTAATAGCAACCAATGACAATTTGTCTCTTTGCATTGTAAAATGGTGTATATTAAATGTATCTATCTTCGGTCTCAGTGAAGCCAATCCATCCCGCAATAAATTACAAGAGAGTAATCAATATTATCTTATGTTTGTACTTGTTACCAGATCCTACTTATTACCAGGGAAGCCAATTCTCAAGCATTTTACCTAATGTATTTGCTACGACCATGGCTGAAATCAGATTGTGGCTTTGTTAAGAAAATTGCAAGAAGAGAAAACCAAACACCGCATGTTCTCACTCATAGGTGGGAACTGAACAATGAGCTCACTTGGACTCGGGAAGGGGAACATCACACAATGGGGCCTATCATGGGGAGGGGGAAGGGATTGCATTGGGGAGTTATACCTGATATAAATGATGAATTGATGGGTGCTGACGAGTTGATGGGTGCAGCACACCAACATGGCACATGTATACATATGTAACAAACCTGCACGTTATGCACATGTACCCTAGAACTTAAAGTATAATAATAAAAAAAAAAAAAAAAAGAAAATTGGACAGGTACAGCTGTATTTGAAATTGTTAACTGTTCTCTGGCTTTCTTTTACTTCTTTGGCTTAAAGATCAAGTGGCAGCTAAGGGATCTATAAATGTGAAATCGTGACCAAGTGAACAAGGATATACTTCAGGGCAGCAGTGTAGTTTAGTGAGAGGAGCAAGGCCCAGGGTTAGACAAATCTGTATGTCTACTCTGACACTGTTGCTGATTAGTGTGTCCTTCTGTACAAGTTACTCTAGTTTCCCAGGTCTGGAAATGTGGTAACACTACCTAGTAACTGTAAATATTAAATTCAACCGTAAATCTAACACAGTGCCTAAAACATAGAAGATGCTCAATAAATACAATCTATCCTTGAAACATAGCTTATAATTTATTCTAGAGGATATAAATAGTTTCTATTCTATAAATAAAAAGAAATATATAGGGATCCCAAACTCAGTTGCACATGACAGCAGCCAATTGTATGATTCCAATTTGAATGATTCCAAAACTCTGAAAAACCCTACTATTCTAACTCCCTTCCTCAGTCCAGTATATTTGGATACCTATTTACATTGTAGGGCTCAAGGTAGGAAGTCTCAAAGGCAAATGACATACTTTCATTTTTTTAAGAGAGATTAAATCTTATTCCATTATTTTCTGTTGGATAAAAATCATGCCAGGTATTTTGCTATGTTCTACCTATACATAGAAATGAATGTTAAGGTGAGGGGATTAGGAGGTATAGGGGATAAGGGAGAAATTAAGATGAGAAAAGTTAAAACAACAAGAAACAGTCTTTATTTCTCTTCCATCTTAAGTTATACGTCCAGTCACATATACAGAGTGTCTGAGAAGGTGGGTGTGTAACTAGCTTCTTGGCATGCACAGTTTGGTAGAGTAATGAAATTTAGTCAGTAGTAAGTGTGAAACAGCCAGCAAATAATCCCAGCTCCTTCAGTCTATACAATAATTAGCATATGTGACATGCAGATTAGGTGGGGAGAATTGTGCATGGGAGATTGGGGAAAGGGTAAGCAGAACTGTGGTTTTAATTTTTAAATGACCCAAGTTTGTTTCTTTGCATTAAATAAATTCCTGTAATAAGCTGTTAATGAACATATTAATTTAGTTTAGTTAGGTTTTTCTTTTCTTTTCTTTTTTTTTTTTTTTAAGAGAGAGTCTTGCTCTGTTGCCCAGGCTAGAGTGCAGTGGTGCAATCTTGGCTCACTGCAACCTCTGTTTCCCTAGCTTAAGCAATCCTCCCACCTCCCAGGTAGCTGAGCCCACAGGCCACATCACCAGGCCCAGCTAATTGTTTTTCTGTATTTTCTGATAGAAAAAGAGTTTCACCATGTTGCCCAGGATGGTCTCCAACTCCTGAGCTCAAGTAATCCACCCATCTCTCAGTCTCCCAAAGTGCTGAGATTACAGGCATGAGCCACTGTGCCTGGCCTAATTTAGTTTACAGGTCAGACCTCCTGGGTAGTTTATAAGCTCCTTAAAGACAAGTACCATGTCTTATTTCTCTCTATACATCCTTCCTCTAGCATAGACACTCTGTAAATGTTTGGTGCATAAACAAGTAAATAGATGAATGATCACAAAACTAAATGGCCTGCAGTTGCTGAGCTGAATGTGTCCTACAGTTCTGAGAAGGGTGAGATTATAACTTCAGTAAAATATTTTGAGGCTAATTTTATTCATTGGTGTGTCTACAGAAATATTGTTATAATACTATCACAAATTGGAGCCCCACTAGCTTAATTGATAAGCAAGGCATATATGTGTGTATGTCTTTAACCTGATCTGATCATTACACATTGTATACATGTATAAAAATATCACATGTACCCCCAAAATGTGTACAGCTATCATATATCAATAACAAATACAAAAGAAGCTGTTAGTTGGCTACATGTAGAAATTGGGATATATCATAAAAATTTGGATTTGCATAGTTCTCTTTATTGAATCTTGACTGATAGACAATTTCTCTTGTAAAATGGAAAGATTTGGCTTCAGGAGTTCAAATACTTATGTGAAATAAATTTGGTCAGAATAAAGTAGTGACTTCCCTCTATAAATCGGACATTCAATCTTTAATTCACTGTAGTTCCCACCTACTCAATTTCCTCATTTGTGTGACTTATCAAATCCCTAATGGTTGAGTTTGTGACCTCTGCACCAGATGATAACCTGGTAAAAAAGAAGAAGAAGAAGAAGAAGAAGAAGAAGAAGAAGAAGAAGAAGAA
>NC_045440.1:111476999-111490759 GCF_002776525.5 Piliocolobus tephrosceles | reverse complement strand
AAGAAGAAGAAGAAGAAGAAGAAGAAGAAGAAGAAGAAGAAGAAGAAGAAGAAGAAGAAGAAGAAGAAGAAGAAGAAGAAGAAGAAGGAGGAGGAGGAGGAGGAGGAGGAGGAGGAGGAGGAGGAGGAGGAGGAGGAGGAGGAGGAGGAGGAGGAGGAGGAGGAGGAGGAGGAGAATGGAAAGAAGGGAGATATCTTCTTCTCTTCCAAAAATACTGTGAGAAGTCTAATTGCACCAGATGTGGTTGTAGTTGGAAGGAACACACACTTGCAGCATGACTGAATTTACAGGCAAAGCTGATACAACTGTTTGTGCACTGAGAAATGAAGAGATGGAAGATTCCAAATTCTATTTCACTTGGCTGCATAATGGTGCATCATTGTAAACAAAGATTAGCCTTTCCAAAGCAGGGGTTTGCAGTTAGAGAAGTTGGTTACTGAAGTGAAAGGAGTATAATGAGTGAGGACTGGGATTGTACTCAGTCCAAACTACCTCATACAGCTCTCTGGTTCTTAGAAGTCAGCCAATTCAATTTACTTACATTTGGCTTCCACTTTCAGAAACACGTACATTGGATGACACAGTCGGTTATATTTGATTTACTAATATTTCACAATGATGCAGCAAAGAACAGGCCAAAGTACCTTTGACACATGAGATTTATAGCCAGTGATCAATCTTGTAAATATAACGAATTGCCACAAAAAAGGGGAAAGAACAGATTCTTTCCCAACCAGGAAAGAAAATCTTAACCTACTCATTTGATGGATGAGTATGTCTTTAAAAAGGGAAAACAGCAACAAACAAATAGAAAACATTTGGAATCTAAAAAAAAAAAAATCTCTCTGTGCACCCACCAATCATCAACTTCCAACACAAACTTGGTGGGTACAGCTAGCAAACTGAGTTTTCCCTCGTACCTTAAGAATATTAGCAAATTGCAATGGTTATGCTCTGAAAGAAATACGATATTTTTGCACTAGGAGTTTCCAACAGGAATATAGCTTCTACAGTTGGCAGGCTCTAACTGACACTCGCAAACAGGTCCAGTTTGAAAAATGAGGATTCAGGATGCAGTGAGCAGCACATTTTTCTTATTATTTTTTATGCATATTTAGTCTTTTGGAAAAAAAAATTAGAAAAACCTCTCTGGAACTGAAATTCAAATGAATTACAAATGCCATCCCTTCAGGTTTTCTCTAGTTCTCACTTTCTTTTTTTACTGTGATTTAAAAAACATGGGGCAGTGGGAAAATTTACTCTTTCTTAGATTTAGGAGAAAAGTAATTTTGATTTTTTAAAGTAGGAAAGCCGTGTAGCAGGTTGGCTACATCTATACACATTTCATCTACATTCATCTACATGCTGTATTGCCGGTGGTACTCTGACTTAATATCATTATCTTTTCAAATGAGAAGCCCACCTTTTCTGAAATAATATTACTTTTTTTTAGCTTTATGTAAAAATTCAGAGAAGTCTTGCTTCATTGGTTTTTTGTGAAAGAAAACATTTCCTTTGCAGCTTGGAATTAAAAAATATAACCATTTGAGTTGTTTTCCTTTTCCTTCCTCTAAAACCAAGAAACATATTTTTCTTTCTGCACTGAGACCATAACTAAACTATCAGATGACCAGTTGGGTCCTGAAACCAAGATATTTATAGTCTGTAAATATTTTTATGGTGATAGTGGTAAAGAAAGGAGTGGTCTCCCCTATACACAGACTCCCTTATGATTTTTTTAAAATTGTACATTAAGTTCTGGGATACATGTGCAGAATGTGCAGGTTTGTTATATAGGTATACTTGGACCATGGTGGTTTATTGCACCTATCAACCTGTAATCTACATTAGGTATTAATTCTAATGCTATCCCTCCCCTAGGTCCCACCTACTGACAGGCCCCAGTGTGTGATGGTCCCCTCCTTATGTCCATGCGTTCTCATTGTTCAGCTCCCACTTATAAGTGAGAACATGCAGTGTTTGGCTTTCTGTTGCTGTGTTAGTTTGCTGAGAATGATAGTTTCCAGCTTCATCCATGTCCCTGCAAAGGACATGAACTCATCCTTTTTTATGGCTGCATAGTATTCCATGGTGTACATGTGCCACATTTTCTTTATCCAGTCTATCATTGATGGGCATTTGGGTTGGTTCCAAGTCTTTGCTATTGTGAACACTGCTTCAATAAACATATGTGTGCATGTGTCTTTATAGTAGAATGCTTTATAATTCTTTCAGTATAAACCCAGTAATGGGAATGCTGGGTCAAATGGTATTTCTGGTTCTAGATCCTTGAGGAATCACCACATTTTCTTCCATAATGGTTGAACTAATTTACTCTCCCTCCAATAGTGTAAAAGTGTTCCTATTTCTCCACATCCTCTTCAGCATCTGTTGTTTCCTGACTTTTTAATGATTGCCATTCTAGCTGATGTGAGATGGTATCTCATTGTGGTTTTGATTTGCATTTCTCTAATGACTAGTGATGATGAGCTTTTATTCATATGTTTGTTGGCTGCATAAATATCTTCTTTTGAGAAAGTCTGTTCATATCCATTGCCCACTATTTGATGGGGTTGTTTGTTTTTTTCTTGTAAATTTGTTTAGGTTCGTTGTAGATTCTGGATATTAGTCCTTTGTCAGATGCTTAGATTGCAAAAATTTTCTGCCATTCTGTAGGTTGCCTGGTCATTCTGATGACAGTTTCTTTTGCTGCGCAGATGCTCTTTAGTTTAATTAGATCCCATTTGTCAATTTTGGCTTTTGTTGCCATTGCTTTTGGTGTTTTAGTCATGAAGTCTTTGCCCATGCCTATGTCCTGAATGGTACTGACTAGGTTTTCTTCTGGGTTTTTATGGTTTAGGTCTTATGTTTAAGTCTTTAATCCATCTTGAGTTAATTTTTGTATAAGATGTAAATAAGGGGTCCAGTTCCAGTTTTCTGCCTATGGCTACCCAGTTTTCCCAACACTATTTATGAAATGGGGAATTCTTTCCCTATTGCTTGTTTTTGTCAGATTTGTCAAAGATCAGATGGTTGGAGATATGTGGCATTATTTCTGAGGCCACTGTTCCATTCCATTGGTCTTTATATCTGTTTTTGTACCAGTACCATGCTGTTTTAGTTACTGTAGCCTTGCAGTATAGTTTGAAGTTAGATAGCATGATGCCTCCAACTTTGTTCTTTTTGCTGAGGATTGTCTTGGCTATATGGGCTCTTTTTGATTCCATATCAAATTTAAAGTATTTTTTTCTAATTCTATGAAGAAAGTCAATAGTAGCTTGATGGGGATAGCATTGAATCTATAAATTAGTTTGGGCAGTATGGCCATTTTCACAATATTAGTTCTTTCTGTGCATGAGCATGGAATGTTTTTCCATTTGCTTGTGTCCTCTCTTATTTTGTTGAGCAGTGGTTTGTAGTTCTCCTTGAAGAGGTCCTTCCCATCCATTGTAAGTTGTATTCCTAAGTATTTTATTCTCTTTGTAGCAATTGTGAATGGAAGTTCACTCATGATTAGGCTCTCTGTTTGTCTGTTTTTGCTACATAGGAATGCCTGTGATTGTTGCACATTGATTTTGTATCCTGAGACTTTGCTGAAGTTGCTTATCGGCTTAAGGAGGTTTTGGGCTGAGACGATGGGGTTTTCTAAATATCCAATTATGTTATCTGCAAACAGAGACATTTGACTTCCTCTCTTCCTATTTGAATACGCTTTATTTATTTATCTTTCCTCATTGCCCTAGCCAGAACTTCCAATACTATGTTGAATAGGAGTGGTGAGAGAGAGGTCCTTGTTTTCTGCCAGTTTTCAAAGGGATTTCTTCCAGCTTTTGCCCATTCAGTGTGATATTGGCTGTGAGTCTGTCATAAATAGCTTTTATTATTTTGAGATATGTTCTATCAATACCTAGTTTATTGAGAGTTTTTAGCATGAAGTGGTGTTGAATTTTATTGAAGGCCTCTTCTGCATCTATTGAGATAATCATGTGATATTTGTCACTGGTTCTGTTTATGTGATGGATTATGTTTATTGATTTGCATATGTTGAAACAGCCTCGCATCCCAGGGATGAAGCCAACTTGATCATGGTGGAGAAGATTTTTAATGTGGTGCTGGATTTGGTTTGCCAGTATTTTATTGAGGATTATTGCATTGTTGTTCATCAGGCATATTGGCCTGAAATTTGTTGTGTCTCTGCCAGGTTTTAGTATCAGGATAATGCTGGCCCCAAGCAATGAGTTAGGGAAGAGTCCCTCTTTTTCTATGGTTTTGAATAGTTTCAGAAGTATTGGTACCACCTCCTCTTTGTACCTGTGGTAGAATTCGGCTGTGAATCTGTCTAGTCCTGGGCTTTTTTGGGTTGGTAGGCTATTAATCACTGCCTCAATTTCAGAACTTGTTATTGGTCTATTCAGGGATTTGACTTCTTCCTGGTTTAGTCTTGGGAGGGTGTGTGTGTCCAGGAATTTATCTATTTCTTCTAGGTTTTCTTGTTTATTTGCATAGAGGTGTTTATAGTATTCTCTGATGGTATTTTGTATTTCTGTGGGATGAGTGGTGATATCCCCTTTATCTTTTTTTCTTGTGTCTATTTGATTCTTCTCTCTTTTCTTCTTTATTAGTCTGGATATCAGTCTATCTATTTTGTTAATCTTTTACAAAAAAACAGCTACTGGATTTGTTGATTTTTTTGAAGGGTTTTTCATGCTTGTAGCCCCTTCAGTTCTGCTCTGATCTTAGTTATTTCTTGTCTTCTTTTAGGTTTTCAATTTCTTTGCTCTTGCTTTCTTTTTTTTTTTGAGACGGAGTCTCACTCTGTTGCCCAGGCTGGAGTGCAGTGGCACAATCTCGGCTCACTGCAACCTCCGCCTCCCAGGTTTACGCCATTCTCCTGCCTCAGCCTCCCCAGCAGCTGGGACTACAGGTGCCTGCCACCACGCCTGGCTAATTTTTTGTATTTTTAGTGGAGACGGGGTTTCACTGTGTTAGCCAGGATGGTTTTGACCTCCTGAACTTGTGATCCACCCACCTTGGCCTTCCAAAATCCTGAGATTACAGGCGTGAGCCACCGTGCCCAGCTTCTCTAGTTCTTTCAATTGTGGTATTAGTGTGTCAATTTTAAATCTTTCCTGCCTTCTCCTGTGGGCATTTAGTGCTATGAAGTTCCCTGTAAACACTGCTTTAGCTGTGTCTCAGAGATTCCAGTACATTGTCTTTGTTCCCATTGGTTTCAAATAACTTATTTATTTCTGCCTGAATTTATTATTTATCCAGTAGTCATTCAGGAGTAGGTTGTTTAATTTCCATGTAGTTGTGTGGTTTTGAGTGAGTTTCTTAATCCTGAGTTCCAATTTGACTGCACTGTGGTCTGAGAGACTGTTTGTTATGATTTTGTGTTCTTTTGCATTTGCTGAGGGGTGTTTTACTTCCAGTTATGTGATCAATTTTACAATAAGTGTGATGTAGTGCTGAGAAGAATGTGTATTCTGTTGATATTTGGTGGAGAGTTCTGTAGATGTCTATTAGGTCCACTTGGTCCAGAGCTGAGTTCAAGTCCTGAATATCCTGGATTATTTCATCTCGTTGATTTGTCTAATATTGACATTTGGGTGTTAAAGTCTGCCACTATTATTGTGTGGGAGGCTAAATCTCTCTGTAGGTCTCTAAGAACTTGCTTTATGAATCTGGGTGCTCCTGTATTGGGTGCATATATATTTAGGATAGTTAGGTCTTCTTGTTGCATTGATCCGTTTACCATTATGTAATGCCCTTCTTTGTCTTTTTTTGGTTTTTTCTTGATTTACAGTCTGTTTTATCAGAGACAAGGATTGCAACTCCTGTTTTTTTGCTTTCCATTTGCTTGGTTAATCTTCCTCCATCCCTTTATTTTGAGCTTATGTGTGTCTTTGCACGTGAGATAGGTCTCCCAAATATAGCACACTGATGGGTCTTGACTCTATCCAATTTGTCTATCTGTGTGTTTTAGTTGGGGCATTTAGTCTGTTTACATTTAAGGTTCATATTGTTATGTGTGAAATTTATCCTGCCATTATGATGCTAGCTGGTTATTTTTCCTGTTAGTTGATGCGGTTTCTTCATAGTGTCGATGGTCTTTAAGATTTGGTATGTTTTTGTAGTGGCTGGTACCGGTTTTTTCTTTCCATATTTAGTGCTTCCTTCAGTAGCTCTTGTAAGGCAGGCCTGGTGGTGACAAAATCTCTCAGCTATTGCTTGTTTGTAAAGGATTTTATTTCTACTTCACTTATGAAGCTTAGTTTGGCTGGATGTGAAATTCTGGGTTGAAAATTCTTTTCTTTAAGGATGTTGAATATTGGCCCCCACTGTCTTCTGGCTGTAGGGTTTCTGCAGAGAGATATGCTGTTAGTCTGATGGGCTTGCCTTTGTGGATAACCTGATTTTTTTTTTATCTGGCTGACCTTAACAGTTTTTTACTTCATTTCAACCTTAGAGAATCTGACCATTATTATCTTGGGGTTGCTCTTCTTGAGGAGTATCTTTGTGGTGTTCTACATATTTTCTGAATTTGATTGTTGGCCTATCTTGCCATGTCGGGGAAGTTCTCCTGGATGATATACTGAAGTGTGTTTTCCAACTTGGTTCCATTCTCCCCATCACTTTCAGGCACACCAATTAAACATAGGTGTAGTCTTTTCACATAGTTTCATATTTTTTTCAAGGCTTTGTTCATTCCTTTTCATTCTTTTTTTTCTCTAATATTGTCTTCATGCTTTTTTCATTAAGTTGATCTTCAATCTCTGATATCCCTTCTTCCGCTTGATTGATTCAGCTTTTGATACTTGTGTATGCTTCCCAAGGTTCTCGTGCTGTGTTTTTCAGCTCCATCAGATCAATTATATTCTTCTCTAAACTGTTTATTCTACTTAGCATTTCCTTTAACCTTTTTTCGTGTGTGTATGTGTGTGTGTGTGTGTTTGCTTTTTTTGTTTTGTTTTTGTTTTTTAAGAGATGGAGTCTTGCTGTGTCACCCAGTCTAGAATGTAGTGGTGCGATCTTGGCTCACTACAACCTCTGCCTCCCGGGTTCAAGTAATTCTCCTGCCTCAGCCTCCCAATTAGCTAGGACTACAGGTGCATGCCACCCTGGCCCACTAATTTTTTTGGATTTTAGTAGAGGCAGGGTTTCACCATGTTGCCCAGGCTGGTCTCAAACTCCTCAGCCTCCCAAAGTGCCAGGATTACAGGCCTCCTCTAACCTTTTTTCAAGATTCTTAGCTTCCTTGCATTGGGTTAAAGCATGCTCCTTTAGCTCGGAGGAGTTTGCTATTAGCCACCTTCTGAAGCCTACTTCTGTCAGTTTGTCAAACTCATTCTCCATCCAGTTTTGTTCCCTTGCTGGCGAGGAGTTGTGATCCTTTGGAGGAGGAGGCATTCTGGTTTTTGGAATTTTCAAACTTTTTAAGCTGGTTTTTCCTCATCTTCATGGATTTATCTACCTTTGGTCTTCGACGTTAGTGACCTTTGAATGGGGTTTCTGTGTGGACATCCTTTTTGTTGATGTTGGTGCTATTCCTTTCTGTTTGTTAGTTTTCCTTCTAATGGTCAGGCCCCTCTGATGCAGGTCTGCTGGAGTTTGCTGGAGGTCCATTCCAGACCCTGTTTTCATGGGCATCACCAGTGGAGGCTGCAGAACAGCAAAGATTGCTGCCTTTTCTTTCCTCTGGATGCTTTGTCCCAGAGGGGCACCTGCCAGATACCAGCCAGAGCTCTCCTGTATGAGGTGTCTGTCAACCACTGCTGGGAGGTATCTCCCAGGCAGGAGGCACAGGAGTCAGGGACCCACTTGAGTAGGCAGTCTGTCCCTTAGCAGAGCTTGAATGCTGAGCTGGGAGATCTGCTGCTCTCTTCAGAGCTGGCAGGCAGGTATGTTTAAGTCTGCTGAAGCTGCACCCACAGCCATCCCCACTGCCACCCAAGTAATTTGTACCAGGGAGATGGGAGCTTTATCTATAACCCCTACTGGAGCTGCTGCCTTTCTTTCAGAGATGCCCTGCCTAGAGAGTAGGAAACTAGAGAGGCAGTCTGGCCACAGTTTCTTTGTGGAGCTGCAGTGGGCTCCACCCAGTTAGAAGTTTGAGGTGGCTTTGTTTACACTGTGAGGGGAAATCTGACTACTCAAGCCTCAGTGATGGTGGACGTCCCTCCCCCCACCAAACTTGAGTGTTCCAGGTCGACTTCAGACTGCTGTGCTGGCAGTGAGAATTTTAATCCAGTCAATCTTAGCTTGCTGGGCTCTGTGGGGGTGGGATCCACTGAGCTACACCACTTGGCTCCCTGGCTTCAGCCCCCTTTGTAGGTGAGTGAATGGTTCTATCTTGCTGGTGTTCCAGGAGCCACTGGGGTAAGAAAAAAAAACTCCTGCAGCTAACTTGGTGTCTTCCCAAATGGCCACCCAGTTTTTTGCTTGAAACTCAGGGCCCTGGTGATGTAGGCACCTGAGGGAATCTCCTGGTCTGAGGGTTGTGAAAACTGTTGAAAAAGCATAGTATCTGGGCCAGAATGCACAGTTCATCACAGCACAGTCCCTCATAGCTTCCCTTTGCTAGGGGAGGGAGTTCCCCGACCCCTTGCACTTCCCAGGTGAGGCAACGCCCCACTCTGCTTCTGCTCGCCCTCTGTGAGCTGTACCCACTGTTTAACTAGTCCCAATGAGATGACCCGGGCACCTCAAATGGAAATACAGAAATTGCCCACCTTCTGTGTTGATCTCGCTGGGAGCTGCAGACTGGAGCTGTTCCTATTCAGCTATCTTGCCCAGGTCCCCGTTCTTTTTTTTTTTTTTTCAACATTTATAAGTAAAGTCTATTTTTCCTGCAATGAGAGCAAAGCAATCTAAGTCTCTGCTGGGAGAAGTTATGGTGATTCTTTTTTTTTTTTTTACATTCTCAGGCATTGTAGATCTGTGAATTTTGTACACAAATAATGGATTTTTTGGCATTCTCTTTAATGTACAACATAGGTATTGAGAAATAAAAAATGTTTATATAGACAAAATTGTATCTCAAATATTTTTTTCCTGAATCAATTTAATTTCAGAGCATGTAGTCCTGGAAGGAAAGTAACTCAGAAGTTTACTTTAAAAAATACTGGTGTTCATGCCTCTAAGGCAATTTAATGATATATGAGTCAGCTTTGCTGTTGTAACAAATGATCCCTCAATCTCAATAACTTGGAGCAACAAAGGTATCTGAGGTCCATCAGTGGCTCTGCTGTACATGTCCTCTTATTCCAGGATCCACGATAGAATAACAACATGCCATTCTTACACCTAAAGAAAAGGAAAAGAAAAACACATTATGTTCTTAAAGCTTCTGCTTGGATGTGGCATGGGTCTCACATGCTGCTGACCAAAGCAAGTTGCATGGCTAAGACATACCAATGAGGCAGGAAACTGTTTCTCCCACAAGAAGTCACTGCTAAGTTCCATAGCAATGAGTAAGATTAACAATTACTCTAAAGAAAATGGGGAGTAAATACTTAAGAACCATAGTACAATCTACCAGAATTATCAAGAACTTCTATAAGCCCATTACTAGTCAGTGTGGGTTGCTTCCAGCCTCCAACCTGTTTTCACGATTTAAATCAGAACCTACCCACCATGAGGAACACATCCATGGTTCTCTCCTCCTGTTGTTTGATGTGTACTCAGAATATTTAAAAAATAAATATTATTTGCATAAGCAGAAAGAAAATGGAAATGTCAGTATTCTAAAAGAAAGAATTGTAATGTAGCCCACAACTGGAGGCATTCACAATTCCCCAAATATTGCTTGAAGTTTTCAAATTTTTCCACCTTCTCTCATTCTTTTTTCACTTTCTTTCTCTGCATTCCAACCTCTTCTTCTTCCTTCCCCAAAATACAAAAATTTTCTTTACTGTATTTCTTACTTTGTCTCAATTTATTTTCTTTGTTATTTCCTTTTCTCTGTTCATTTCAGTAAATTCACTCCTTTATTCAATTGATGTTACCTCCTGGATACAGCTAGGATATCAAGACAAAACTGACATGTTCCCTACCTCAATTTATGAAATTGGAAGTCCTACTAAGTGTGTTCGAGGTACTTTACAACTCTGAATCCATATGATTATTTGCTCCCAAAGGCATGTAGATTTGTAGCATAGACAAAGATATAGAAAGTAAGCTACAATACAAAGTAAACATTTTTATTCGATTTTGTGGAGACAAGTTCTCACTATATTATCCAGGCTGGTCTCAAACTCTTGGCCTCAAGCAACCTTCCCATTTCAGCCTCTCAAAGCACTGGGATTACAAGACAGGAGCTACTGTGCCTGACCTACAAAGTAAAATGTTTTAAAGGACAGGAAAGGATAATTCATAAGTTGCTATGAAAATTCAGGAGAAGGAGATTATTTTAGGATAAGTTGGCAATATATCAGTCTCATTATCTAAATTTTCTAATCATTTCCTCTTTTTAAATTTTCTGTCTCCTTCATTGACAAACTCTTTGTCTCTTTTCAGATATTTCACCCTTGGTGCCTAGCCATGGGCTCTGAATATTGTTCTTCTATACCAGGACTATTTTGTTTGCAATTTACAGAGACTCAATTCAAGCTGGTTTAAGTAAGAGAAGGAAATGTACTGGCTCATAAAATGGAAACGTGTCAGGCATTTAGACATAGAATCTAGAAAGGATGTCATCAGGAATCTGTTTTTCTTTTTCAGCTTTTCTTTTTCTGGTTTTGGTGTTCACAGGTGATATGCTTAGGCTTTGTGTCCCCATGAAAATCTCATCTTGAATTGTAAACCCCAGATGCGGAGGGAGAGACCTGGTGGGAGGTGATTGGATCATGGGGGAAGTTTCCCCCATGCTGTTCTCATGATAGTGACTGAGCTTTCACTAGAGCTGATGGTTTAATAAGGGGCTCTTCCCCCTTTCCTTCTCTCTCTCTCTCCCTCCTGTCACCTTGTGAAGAAGGTACCCACTTCCACTTCTGCCATGATTGTAAGTTTCCTGAGGCCACCCCAGCCATGCAGAACTGTGAGTCAAGTAAACCTCTTTCTTTTATAAATCACCCAGTTGTGGGAATTTCTTTATAGCAGTGTGAAAATGAACTAATACAACAGGCAAGCTCTTTCTTCATGGCTTCAAGAGAGCCACCAGACTCACAACCTACCAGTTAATAACCTCAGCAGTTCCAGCTCTCTCAGGTGTTCCATCAACAGTTCTACTTTCCTTGGTTTGTCTTGGGAAACAGTCTCACTCCTGAATCAATCAAAGTGACAATGAAAATGGAATGTTTTCATTGGTCAGGCTGGGGTCATGTTACTACTCTTGTTGTCTACAGAAAGGTAAGCCTTATTTATAAATGGATGGGGTTGGATGGGTGGTAACTTTAAGGAAAATAAGATTGCTTTTTTAGAGGAAGAGAAATGGAAAGTAGACATGCAAAAGCAACAGATATGTGCTACATAGCAGGGGCTTTTTAATGCATTTTGATTAAAATGATATTATTGCTTTTATTCATTATATAGGCATGTATGGATGCAAAGAAAATCCTTTCTTCTCTTCCCAAAACCTTATTGTCCTTAGCCTTTTCTTTCTATCTTACTCGCTGCCAAATCTATTCCCTGTAGGTATCGTCAAGCTTCATTTTTACTTCTTTAAATATATTAAAGCATGACTGTTTTATAGTAAGTATGATTACACCAACATTTGGGATCTTCATGGATCTTTTTAGTTTGTTTGTTGTTTCGTACCCACAGTGCTTTTTGTGTGTATGTATCTGATTATCCTTTATTTTATGCTAGTCATTGTGTTTGAAAAATTATTTGCAGGAATAATGGAGTCCAAGATGAAATTACTTTATTCCCAGACAGGTTTTGAATTTGTTTCTGCCAGCACCTGTGGACACTATCAGTCTAGGATCACCGTAATTTAAATTCAGTGATTCAGGGTCCTAAACCACCCAAATAATGTAAATATGGGATGCAAGATATGATGAGGACCAATTTACTACTGAGCTACCTTGACGCTGAGGGTATAACTATTGTACCAGTTTATTATGAGACAGGTCTTCTAGTTTATTCCTCAACTGGTGTGTGCTTCTATTTCTCTTGCCACAGTGGACTTTCTTCATTTTGAGAAAATTAAAATTCAAAATTCCTAAGTTGAGCAAATACCCTCAGGATGAAAGTAGCTTTTGTGGTTACCTACCTTCCTAGGGTCTTGTTTGGCCTATAATTTCCTTATTATATTAATGCTTCCTTGGCTGTTTATTAATATTATGTTCATCATTTTTAGTTGTTTTCAGCAGGTGGGTTGGTTCAAATAGTCTAGTTTACCATTTCTGGGATCTTGAAGTCTTCTCTCTGGAAGTTCTGGCCTATTCTTCATCATGCCTGATCTTCTCTTTCCGTTGTCTTCTTTCCCAGTTTTCTGCTCCTATTCTCTCATCATACTCTGCTTGTGGATAGGCCCTGCTAGGATGAGATGCTCAAACCTCTGTTTCTTAATGTGGCTTCATGAATCAACTTTTCATGATCTTTGATGTGTATCTTTCTTTCTCTGTCTTCAGATTGATAGTAATAGGTTGCTTCTGATTTCCACAGTACACTATTGTATCAGTCCATTTGAACTCTGGTATGCTTTGGGAATACCTACCTTTCTAATCTTAAATAATTTCTACCATCTGGAAACATGATAAAAATTACAGTGTGACACAGGCAAAGATACAAATAATGCTACATATTTAGAATTGTATTACATACATGTTTGCATGTAACATATTTCCTTTACTTTCTATCCTTCTTAGGAAACATTGGCCAGCCTTCTTTACTTGTTATTGTCCTTTTAGGTTCTTTAGATTTGAGTTATTTCCTCCCAATTTTCTCCTTGGCTTATTCACTGCTTCTCTTCCTGTAGGACCCTTACATTTAACTGTTTTTTCAAGGTTTTCTCTTTGGATTTTGCCTCCATACTAAGACAACCTCCTCCATTTTCACAGGCTCATTGTATTCTATGTGTACTTCATAATTAAATTTTATATCTCTAGTTATGGCTTCGGCAAGGTGCTTCAGTTCCACATTATTCCCAACTGATTTCTTGCAATTTCTATGAGGATGCTGTTCATGTTGTAAAATTCTACATTTCTAAAATTGTATTTTCTTTTTTTCCTAAGACCCTTAAGACACTCCTAATCTTCTTTAGGATTATGTTTTTTGGGGGTAGTAATATCAACATTTGCCCAGTCTTCCAAAATAGAAACTTCAGCATCATCTTTGTTTTCTACCTCTCCTACTCCCACATTGAACTGGTCATCTTCCTTCCTTTTCATTTCCACTAACATTGCACTGGTTTAGTTTTATATGTATGTATGTATTTCTGTATATACAGTTGGTACTCATTATTCAGATTCCATATTTGCAAATTTGCCGTCTCACTTGGAACAACAGAGGTATCTGAGGTCCATTAGTGGCTGTGCTGTACATGTCCTCTGTACATGTAACCCCAAAATTAATATTTGTGGCACACTCACAGGGATTCATGGACATTCACGGAGTGTTGAAAAATTTGAGACTCTCAATGTGCATATTTCCAATATGTGTTGATAAGATGCTGTTCTGCCTTCTTGTTTCGACTTTCATACTGCAAACAAGTGTCCTTTTTGCAATCTATTTAGTACCAGGCTTTTTATATTTGTGTGCTTTTGTTGATGGCCTCTTTCTTTCTTTCTTTCTTTCTTTCTTTCTTTCTTTCTTTC
>NC_045440.1:111469218-111476899 GCF_002776525.5 Piliocolobus tephrosceles | reverse complement strand
TCCTTCCTTCCTTCCTTCCTTCCTTCCTTTTCTTTTTCTTTTCTTTTTTTTTTTTGAGATGGAGTTTCACTTTTGTTGCCCAGGCTGGAGTGTAATGGCGTGATTTTGGCTCACCACAACCTCCGCCTCCCAGGTTCAAGCGATTCTCCTGCCTCAGCCTCCCTAGTAGCTAGGATTACAGGCATGTGCCACCACGCCTGGCTAATTTTGTATTTTTAGTAGAGATAGGGTTTCTCCATGTTGGTCAGGCTGGTCTCAAACTCCTGACCTAAGGTGATCCACCCACCTCGGCCTCCCAAAGTGCTGCTATTACAGGCATGAGCTGCTGTACCCTGCTGATGGTTTCATTCTTTAAAATGGTTCCCAACTGAGATGCTAAAGTACTGTCCAGTATTCCTAAGTGCAAGAAGAATATGATGTGCCTTATGGAAGAAAATACATGTGTTAAATAAGCTTCCTACAGGCATGAGACATAGTACTGTTGCCCCGAGTTTGGTGTTAATGCATTAACAATATATATTAAATAAAACGTCTTTGAACAGAAGCATACATAAAAAAAGATTATGTAGTGATTAGTTAATGAAAATGTTGTGATCAAAGGCTTGTAGGAACCTAAGCCTGTATTTCTCATAGGAACAATATTTCAGTATTCACTGATTCAGTGTTCATAGTGATTTTATAGAATATACCCATCATAAATAGTGAGTCAACTGTAATGTATGTGTATATATAATATATATAATATGGTCATATAATGTATAATGAATCATATTATTATATACATGTGTTTGTATATATAGTTTTTTGTAACCAACCTCTTAATTGGTTTTCTTTCAATGCATTCTCAGTATTGCCAAAGTAATTATCTTTTTAATGTATAATTGAATATGTTACAACTCCTACTTAAAACTGAAAATCTTCAGTGTGTTGAAGATAAAATTTATATTTGTTTGCATGGAGGTTCAGTTCACTTACAATCTGTTTGTAATCTACTTTGCCAGTATAAGCCTTCATCTTCCCTCCTTCACTCTGTGCCACACCCAAATAACACATTGGTCAGTTAGACAACTATTTGATTTTATAGCTCTCTGTTTTCCCTCTTTTATCACTTTTGACTTAAATGCCCTTTCTAACTTCTCTGATAAAATCCTACTCAGTCTTCAAGACCAAGCTCATATATAATCTCTGTAATGCTCTTCTTGACACTTACACAAAAGAAGTAATGGCTCTTTATATTTATTTCCAAATCACATTTATCACTGTTGCAGAGGTAGTTACAAATATGGGAAGGGGGAAGGCTAGAATAAACTTAGTGTTGGATTGGAATAGGGAAGTACATAAAGAACTCATGGTTTTAACGCTGACACTGAAAAGAGCTTGAAGCTATGACACTATAGCAGCAATGTATACACTCAGCATCCAGATTTTCATTTCATAATTTAATTCTCCACTAAAAGAAGCCAAGACTACCTGGAGAAAAGACACATTCCAAGGCTTGATGAGGGAAAATACAAGATGAGTCTGGAAGTTAGGGTTGTACAAAAAAGTAAAAAAGCATTCAAAGTATGTTGAGAACATCAGAAGGACACAGAACCTAGTTTAAAATTTTCTCACAGGCCAAATCTGGGACCAATCAAGCATCAAAAGAAATATAATAATACAATATAACTCGTTAAACAAAATAAGAATCCATGGGTCCACACTGATACCAATCAATCATTCCTGGAAAAGAGAAACCTTCCTTCCTTCCTTCCTTCCTCCCTTCCTTCCTTCCTTCCTTCCTTCCTTCCTTCCTTCCTTCCTTCCTTCTTCCTTCCTTCCTCCCTCCCTCCCCCCTCCCTCCTTCCCTCCCTCCCTCCTTCCTTCCTTCCTTCTTTCTTTTTTGTTGCAGTGAGCTCTGATCATATCATAGCTCACTGCAACCAACTCCTGGGCTCAAGTGATCCTCCCACTTCAGCCTCCCAAGTACCTAGAACTACAGACACACATCATCATGCCTGGCTATTTTTAAACATTTATTTTATTTTATTTTATTTTATTTTATTTTATTTTATTTTTTGGTGGAGACAGGGTCTCACTATATTGCCAAGGCTGGTCTCAATTTCTTGGCCATAAGTGATCCTCCTTCCTTGGCCTCCAAGAGTGGTGGGATTACAAGAATGAGCCACTGAACCCAATTGAAAAAGCTCTTTCTTACAGTAGAATGACAACTAAGAATTATGGGAAAAATAACATAGTTAGAAAGTTACCAATCAACAACCATCAGAGTAATAATTGATCAGACAAAAATTACTAATAGATACCAAAATTAGTGGGTGAAAGTTTAATGAGAACGAGAACATTTACATAGTCCCAAATTGTTTTCCATATATTAATTATTAATGTCAAAAGGAAAAATAGTGACTCTACCATGTAAAATTCTGACAGACAACATCTTAACCAAGTACTGGGTAATGGAACAGATCAACATCCTCTTCTTCTTGACATGATGGGATAGACCAACACCATGTTCCTCTTGATGTTATGTCCTACGGCAGATACCGCATCAATTCCATAGCATTTCTCCTAAAAAAAAAAAAAAAAAAGCATAACCTCAATCTAGTTATGAGGAAACATCAGAAGCCAAACTAAAGGACACTGGACAAAATGAACTGTAGTTTTGAAAAACATCAAGGACGTGAATGACAAAGTAAGCCTGAGGAACAGTTCTAGGCTAAAGGGGACAAACAAGCATGACAACTAGATATAGTATATAATTCTTGACTCAATCCTGGTTTGGAGAACAAGTTTGTAACTTATTGGACATATTGGACAGCTCAGAATGTTTGAATATAGACTTTGGATTAGATAATAATATTACATCAATATTAAGTTTTCTAATTTTCATAATATTGAGGTTATATAAGTAGGTGTTACTGTTTCAGGAAGTATACACTGAAGTATTTAGGAGTAACAGACCATGTTTAAAGTTTACTCATCAATAGTTTATATTTTTAAAATGTGTAGCTATAAAGTAAATGATAAAAGAAATGAAGTAAATTTTAAGTAACTAGTGATACTTGGTAAAGGCTATTTGGGACTTTTAAATATTGTATCAGAATAAAAACTACTAAAATAAAATAAAAACCTTGAAAGTCAAAGACAATCTCTTGTTTATTTATTTACTTTTTATATTTTAACTCTTCTCAGTTGGGATGTAAGTTTCATAAGGGGAAAGTTCTTGTCTTCCTTTCTCACTGCTGTATCCTCAGCACCCTAACAATGTCAATATGAAGGACATCATTAAATATTTGTTGAATGAATAAAGGCAAAACACATGAAGAAAAACAACAATAGAACAGATTTGCATGCTTCTACTTTTGCTCTTTCTAGAAACTCCATTGAATCTTCAGAAAAATACCTTTTTTTTTTCAAAAGGGGAAGGGTCTACAAGGAAAAAAAGAATAAAAGAGAAGATAATCACTATCCACCCCCAACCCTCCCTGTTCCTCCAGGAGTTACCCTTTTGGAAGAATCCTGGCAAACTTTTCTCTGGGAAATCTGACCAACCAGTGAAAACAATTAAATAAATTATATTTGGATTTCCCTAATAAATGTCTCAGTCAGTTTATGTATGGTCCATTTTTACCATCTGGTAAAGCTCAAGTTGAAAAGCATCACCCAAGTGTGATGAGTTATTCATCAGCCTTTTATCTCACTTTTAAATATAAGCAAATATCTAAGGATTACCACATATCAAGAAAATCCTCAAATCCTTAAAGATGAAAGGTAAAGACACAAACACAGAGAAAAGCAGTTTGGAAGAAACAGACTAATATACAGTAAAGAAATTTGTATAAAGTAAAAGAGACCTCTTGCATTTTAACAAAATGAGAAAAGCAATGAAAAATGCATTAGAAGAGTTGGAGGATAAAACTGAGAGAATATTCCAAACAGCAGAGAGAAAGAGATGAAAAATAGGAGAGAAAATGAAGAAAAATTAGACGACCACTCTATACAGTCCGATAGTTGAACAACAGATGTTAAAAAAAAAATAGAGCAAGAAAATGAAGGGGAGAAAAATCATCCACAAAACAATTCAAGAATATTTCAAGACTGGAAGGACATAAATTTGCAGATGCAAAAGGTCATCAAACTTCCAGCAAAGTCAGTGAAAAAAGATCCACACCTAAGTAATTTTAGTGAAATTTCAAGCTTCTAAACTTCTGGGACAAGGAACATAAAAAAGCATCAGTAATCAGAATGGTTTTCACCTTCTGCCAAGCAATATTGGAAGGTAAAAAGCCATGAAGAAATGCCTTTAAAATACTAAAGGAGAATGATTTCAATCTAGAATTTTATACAGTCAAACAATCAGTTGGGAGGGTAGAATAGGGGCATATTTTGGATGTGTAAAATTTCAAAATATTTATCCCTATGCAAAATTTTTAGGAAACTCTTGGAGAATATTCTTCGCCACAGTGAAGGATTAGGAAAAAGGAAGATATGAGACACAGGAAACAAAGTCCACCAGAGGTGAGAAAGAAAAGGAATCCTTAGGAAGATAGTGAGGGGACATCCTAGAATGAAAACTATGTATCAGGCACAAAGGTGAACTAGTCTAGCTGAAGCTTGCCAGAGCTTTCAAAAGGTATGTTAAGAAGATGAAATTGATGGCCTACATGGTATGAATGAGCGTATTAAGAGGTAATTAAAACGACCTGAAGAAAGTTTGGTTGAATTTCTGGTAAGAAAACTCTGCAAAGGAGAAAACAAGGTGATGATAATTCCAGAGAAAACACAAAGTTGCCAGAAAAGTAACTGTAGTCACGGTTTCCTACATGACTCAGCTCTGAATAACATATTTAGTCATAATAATAGAACCACTTAATATTGATCTAACCATATTTGAAGAATGGGAGGAGGGTGGATAGGGAAGAAGCAGGAAAAAAACAAGTTTTCATTTTTTGTAGTGAAAAATCAATATATAATATATAATATTTGTGTCCATTATGATTCAATCAGGGGAACAGAGTCACTGGGTGCTATAAATAATGGATTTACAATAGGAATAAGATCTTACAGCTGAGGAAGTAAAGTTCTGGAAAGGGAATGGGAGGATCAGAGGAGCCACTAATGTGTCTAAGAAGCTAAGCATGCCCAGCCACCACCATAGTGTGATGGTGACAGAGAAATTTGTGGAGAGGTCTTTCGAAATAAATTGACTCTATAACTAGATGGTGATGGGCCTGGGCTCTCTGAGGGTCCCCAGGGCCATTAGTCAGGAGGAAGAGCTGGACATCGTGCAGAGGAGAATAGTTTCAAGCTGCTACTGGCTGTAGACCTCTGCTGTGTCCCTCATGATCTTACTGTGAAAAGACTTTCTGAAAGGCATAACAACTGTTTTATTTTTGCATCTCTACCCCACCAAATTTCAAATAATTCTTTTTTTATCCAACTCTAACGCAAAATCGTTATACAGCAGGAGCCTTGGGAAATACAGTTCCCAACTGACCCCAAGGGACACGCTGCAAATCACAACAGTCCATCCCTTGACAATCTGGCACCCAACCCCTGCCTCTTTTAACCACATTTAATTCCCAAATTTGTGCTTCCACGTAACATGGCACACTTATCCACACAAAAACATACTTTCTGCCCAAACGGAAATATACAAAGTCTCACATGCCCATTTATTCATCCTGGGGTAATATTCATTCTTTTATCTGAGTTACACTCGCTATTTCATATTCTGTAGTTTAAATACTGAGATATAAGGTTAACTACAGTTAAAACATCTTATTTTAGATAATAGAGGAATATGAGATGAAAATATTGATATTCGATATTCATTTTAAATCAAGGAGGAAATACTTATAACTACTATAGTCTGTGTTTTGCAACTAGTCATATGATTGTAGCTGGTATTTATTTATTTTGAGACAGAGTCACCCAGGCTGGAGTGCAGTGGTGTGATCTTCACTCACTGCAACCTCCGCCTCCCAGGTTCAAGTGATTCTCCAGCCTCAGACTTCCAAGTAGCTGGGACAATAGGCACGCACCACCATACCTGGCTAATTTTTGAATTTTTAGTAGAGACTGAATTTCACTATGTTAGCCACGCTGGTCTTGAACTCCTGGCCTCAGGTGATCCACCCGCCTCAGCCTCCAAAAGTGCTGGGATTACAGGCATGAGCCACCACACCCGGCCTGTAGCTGGTATTTATAACTTATTTTTTCTCTAGGACTGAAATAGATGAGAAGCTTACTAATGTCTTTCTTGATTTGGATAGTAGAAGTACTTCCTTTCTAGCTAACAGAGGTATCACTCGAGTCACTACAACAGAGAGCCACAGCTTAACCAGTTCCAGACTTGAGCCAGTTCATAGCCCCTGAGCTCGTTGAATGAAGAGATCAAGTCTCTGGAACCAGCATCCTCACTGTAAATCTTTTTCCTGGTCTTCCACAATAGGACCTCAGTCCATTTACTCAGATGACTGTTTCTGGGAAGGGGAACTAACTGGGCTTTTGGGGATGACTGGAGATTAACTCTAAACTGACATTAGTTTCTTAATGCCCAAAATGTCATTGTGATTCACCACGCTAGAGAGGCCTATGAAGACTGGATGATTTCTGGAGTATTGGCTTGAACCTATGCCCTAGTGGGCTTAGTTGATCCCCAAACCTACCCCATGTTTATTTCTTCACTTCTGGAATGAATAGTTAGAATAGACATGTTTTGCAACTAGAAGAATTCCCACATTTGTTCTCTGACCTGTGTATATATTTTTTCTTTTATCTGCAATACAATTTTTCCATACTGTCCCAAGGTTGAAAGGGCTTCTAGAGATGCACATGATACTGCAAAGTAGCAAAGTAAAATACATTGCAAATAGCTGAGGAAAATGTGGGAAAGGGAAAATAAGGCTAGAAACATAAAATGGAGCAAGAAGTAAAACTAGTATATAAAATGTGTGACATACACTTTTGTACATTTGCTGAGGGTGGCTGACAAATTTGCTCTTGAGCAGTAACACAATTCATTCCAACTATAAGTTAAAGACAAATGGAGTGATTAGGGGAGGCATATCTAATTTGGATACTAGTACAGAAAAAAGTTCAGAGGAGGATATTTCCTGCCTTTAGGACTTACCTGTTCTATTGTTTACTTCTATTACCATAGCAAGCTGAGTGTTCACGAATACAGTAAATCCAGACCTTCTATTCATTTAGTGAAAACTCAGCCTAATTCTTAAGAAAACTGAGTTTTCAAAGGGAATTTTTCCAGTTTTTACCCATTCAGTATGATATTAGCTGTGGGTTTGTCATAAAAAGCTCTTATTATTTTGAGGTACGTTCCATCAATACCGAATTTATTGAGCGTTTTTAGCATGAAGGGCTGTTGAATTTTGTCAAAAGCCTTTTCTGCATCTATTGAGATAATCATGTGGTTCTTGTCTTTGATTCTGTTTATATGCTGGATTATGTTTATTGATTTGCGAATGTTGAACCAGCCTTGCATCCCAGGGATGAAGCCCACTTGATCATGGTGGATAAGCTTTTTTACGAAGATTAATTCAAGATGGATTAGAGACTTAAATGTTAGACCTATTACCATAAAAACCCTAGAAGAAAATCTAGGTAGTACCATTCAGGACATAGGCATGGACAAGGACTTCATGTCTAAAACACCAAAAGCAAC
>NC_045440.1:111386172-111468818 GCF_002776525.5 Piliocolobus tephrosceles | reverse complement strand
TAACAAACCTGCACGTTATGCACATGTACCCTAGAACTTAAAGTATAATAAAAATAAAAGAAAACTGAGAATCTCTTGTTAATTGTGTGGAGTAACAGTTCCTTCTAGCAACCACATTCACATCATAAATAATGGAAATGACACATATTACTTTAGTTCAAAAGAGCTCAGGGCACAGAAGATTCAATAAGGAAAATGATTTGAAAACTTTGGGTCAAATCTTGAGTTTTCTCTTTTGAGCTGGTCTGTGTTGGCCTTCCTTTGAAGTCAACAAAGCTGCCTCCTGGACTTCTTCCATGGGGATGAAGCACAAAATGAGAAATAGGCTTCATCACATCAGTCCACAGATGAGTTTTCAAGTGGCAGAAGACAGTATTAACATTTGGAGGAGTCAAATATTTACACATTTTTTAAATGTTAAATAAGTGATTATGATGTGGCCTTTTAAAACAACAAATTAGCCTAGATTAGGACTGTTCAGTGACCTTGTTGAAGACCTTTCATATTAATATAATTACTTCATACAAAATATATTAAATGAACATAGGCTATCACAAGAAACTAGCAAAACAGACATTCTGCTTACATTTAACAGGAAAAAAACTATCAATAGTAACACAATGGCAAAAATGCCATAATTTGTTCCAAAGCAATTAAAGGATAAATTCTAGACTGGAAGAGTGCATACAACAAATATCAACAATGAATAAAAAGATTGTGAGAAATTTGAAATCTGAGAATGAATATCAGGTAACATAAAAGATAAGAGAACTCTAAATCAATTAGCTAATGAAAACAAGAATCAGTGCCAAAGTCAACCAAATCTATGAGCATAAATGCTTATGAAAGATTCAGAAAACTTTAAATCTATTCTACTGTAGCCCACAGTGTACAGTCATAAAATCACTAGTATCCTATGGTTGTTAACATTGACAAAATATATTAGAAAAATCCTAAATGAAAATCTAAAAAGAATGACAGAAGGAAGAGCATTTTCTCTTTTTAAAAATTATACTTTAAGTTCTGAGATACATATGAAGAATGTGCAGGTTTGTTACACAGGTATACATGTGCCATGGTGGTTTGCTGCACCCATCAACCCATCACCTACATTAGGTATTTCTCCTAATGCTATCCCTCCCCTAACCCCCAACCCCTCAACAGGCCCTGGTGTGTGATGTTTCCCTCCTTGTGTCCATGTGTTCTCATTGTTCAACTCCCACTTATGAGTGAGAACATGCAGTGTTTCGTTTTCTGTTCCTGTGTTAGTTTGCTGAGAATGATGGTTTCCAGCTTCAACCGTGTCCCTGCAAAGGACATGAACTCATCCTTTTTTATGGCTGCACAGTATTACATTGTGTATATGTGCCACATTTCTTTATCCAGTCTATCACTGATGGGCATTTGGGTTGGTTATAAGTCTTTGCTATTGTGAACAGTGCCACGGTAAACATATGTGTGTATGTGTCTTTATACTGGAATGATTTACAATTCTTTGGGTATATACCCAGTAATGAGACTGGTGAGTCAAATAGTATTTCTGGTTCTAGACCCTTGAGGGATCAACACACTGTCTTCCACAATGGTGGAACTAATTTACACTCCCACTAACAAGGTAAAAGCGTTCCTATTTCTCCACATCCTCTCCAGCATCTGTTGTTTCCTGGCTTTTTAACGAACACCATTCTAACTGGCATGAGATGGTATCTCATTGTGGTTTTGATTTGTATTTCTCTAATGACCAGTGATAATGAGCTTTTTTCATATGTTTGTTGGCTGCATAAACGTCTTCTCTTGAGAAGGGTCTACTCATATCCCTTGGTTGTTTTTTTCTTGTAAATTTGTTTCAGTTCTTTGTAGATTCTGGATATTAGCCCTTAGTTAGATGGATAGATTGCAAAATTTTTCTCTCATTCTGTAGGTTACCTGTTCACTCTGATGATAGTTTCTTTTGTTGTGCAGAGGCTTTTTAGTTTAATTAGATCCCATTTGTCAATTTTGGCTTTTGTTGCCATTGCTTCTGGAGTTTTAGTCATGAATTCTTTGCTCATGTTTATGTTCTGAATGGTATTGCCTAGGTTTTCTTCTAGGGTTTTTATGGTTTTAGGTCTTATGTTTAAGTCTTTAATTCATCTTCAGTTAATTTTTATACAAGGTTTAAGGAAGGGGTCCAGTTTCAGTTTTCTACCTATGGCTACCTACTTTTTCCCAAACAATTTATTAAATAGGGAATCCTTTCCCCATTGCTTTTGTCAGGTTTGTCAAAGATCAGATGGTTGTAGATGTGTGGCATTATTTCTGAGGACTCTGTTCTGTTCCATTGGTCTCTATATATGTTTTGATACCAGTACCATGCTGTTTTGGTTACTGTAGCCTTGTAGTATAGTTTGAAGTCAGGTAGCATGATGCCTCCAGCTTTGTTCTTTTTGCTTAGGATTGTCTTGGCCATATGGGCTCTTTTTTAGTTCCATATGAAATTTAAAGTAGTTTTTACTAATTCTGTGAAGGAAGTCAATGGTAGTTTGATGGGGATAGCATTGAATCTATAAATTACTTTGGGCAGTATGGCCATTATCATGATATTGATTCTTCCTATACATGAGCATGGAATGTTTTTTCCATTTCTTTGTGTCCTCTCTGATTTCCTTGAGCAGTGATTTGTAGTTCTCCTTGAAGAGGTCCTTCACATCCCTTGTAAATTGTATTCCTAGGTATTTTATTCTCTTTGTAGCAATTGTGAGTGAGAGTTCTGTCATGATTTGGCTCTCTGTTTGCTTGCTATTGTTGTATAGGAATGCTTGTGATTTTTGCACATTTATTTTGTATCCTGAGATTTTGCTGAAGTTGCTTATCAGCTTAAGGAGATTTTGGGCTGAGACAATGGGGTTTTCTAAATATAGGATCATGTCATCTGCAAACAGAGACAATTTGACTTCTTCTCTTCCTATTTGGATACCTTTATTTCTTTCTCTTGCCTGATTGCCCTGGCCAGAACTTCCAATACTATGTGGAATAGGAGTGGTGAGAGAGGGCATCCTTGTCTTGTGCTGGTTTTCAAAGGCAATGCTTCCAGCTTTTGCCCATTCAGTATGATATTGGTTGTGGGTTTGTCATAAATAGCGAGGAAGAGCTTTCTCAAGTATAACACAGGAAGCTATAAAAGATAAGACTGGCAAACTGTACTATGTAAAAGTATTTAAATTTTTTTACATATTAATATACATCAAAAACAAAGTCAAAAGATAAATGAGAAACTTGGAAAAATATTTGCAATTCAAGTCACAAAAGAGAATATATATCAATATATGCAAATTCTACAAACAAAAACAAATGACCAAGAACACAATAGAAAAATAGGCAAATTATATCTTCAGAGAGTTCATGGAAAAGAAAATACAAATGGGTGGAGCATACTAAAGACACACAAAATTTCATTTAAAAGAAAACAAATACAAATTAACACTTTACTGAGAAACCACTTTTTGCCTACAAGTGTCAAAAGTCAAAAAGTGTTGGCCGGCATCTAGAGATAGGCATTTTCACATGGTGTAATATGAAAGAACCTTTGTGAAACGCAATTTGCAGAACACACACACATATATCCAACTGTTTGATTCAACTTTTCTACTTTTAAGAATTTATAATGGAAAGGTAAAATGACACATGAAAAAGTTAATTGAAGCATTGCTTAAGATATAAAAAATATGAAAACAATCTAACTGTCTATTGGTAGGGAGGCTGGCTAAATACAGTCATACAATGAAATAATATGAGACTGTATAAAAAGAACAGGACAGTTCTCTATGAACTGATGCCATGGTGGCTCATACCTATAATCCCAGCACTTTGGGAGGCTGAGGCAGGCGGATCACGAGGTCAGGAGATCGAGACCATCCTGGCTAGCATGGTGAAACCCTGTCTCTGCTAAAAATACAAAAATTAGCTGGGCATGGTCATGTGTGCCTGTAATCTCAGCTACTCGGGAGGTTGAGGCAGGAGAATCGCTTGAACCAGGAAGTCGGAGGTTAGAGTGAGCCCAGATCGTGCCACTGTACTCTAGCCTGATGACAGAGCAAGACTCCATTTCAAAAAAAAAAAAAAAAAAAATCAAAGTATAGATTAGTGAATACAGTATTCTACTAGTTGCATAAAAGACGGGAAGAATATATTATAAAACAGAGAAGAATGTATTATATATATGTACATGCACATATATGTATGCCTATATATGTGCATGTACATATATATAATACATTCTTCCTTCTCTCCTTGCTTGATAAGCAAAAAGATTATCAAGTTACTCGTTTGATAAGAACAAAACATCTCCTGAAGTATACCAAAAACCTTGAAAGTTTGTACAAGAATAACTGATTGACTCTAAGGGAAAACTGGATGCCTGAGAGAAGGAGGTAGGAGAGACTTTGCCCTGTTATGCTCTTTTGTAAGGATTGAATTCTGAGCTGTATGAACAATTACAAGTCAAAAAATAAAATACAGAAGTTATTTCCTATCTATAACATCATCCCCCACTTTTGCCCTCAGTTATTTTTCCCTATCACCAATGAGTGGTATAGAGTCAACCTCCTCAGTATACTTCTCTATAAACAGAACCCAGGCACAAGTCTATTTACAAAGCCGGGTTAATGAAACCACTATATAAACTCAGTTTGAAGAAAAAGTCCATTGAGTCTCCAAGATGGAGAAACTGTGAGCTGTGAGCCTCAACAACACCACATTCAGAGTTTAGAAATGAAAGGAAGCAGAGATATGGGATTAAAGTTAATGATAGTCTAGGATCCGTTAGGGTTGTATTTTTTAGTAACAAGAACATTCCTGGGATTTTGAAGTCAGGAAAAATATTCAGTGAATGTAAAAAAAAAAAAAAAAAAAAAAAAAAAAATCTGCATTATCAACAAATTAGCCCCAAAGTGATTAAGTGTGAGACTCCAAGTACCCCAAGAACTAAATCTGACAGAGTTTTAAGTTTCACTGGTGTCTTTTAAGAGGCAAAGATAGACCAGGAGGGAGCAAAAGAAGGAATTAAGAATTTTCCTTTCTTTCAGAGCCCATTCTTTTCTTACTAAACAAATTAACCAATTTTCTACAGAAGTGGTGCTATCAAAATTCTTCATCATGAACTGAATCTCGGGGTTCACTAAACTGAAAAGCATCTCTGGCTAAAAATGCATCAACTGTACAACGCAAAGGATTAAAATTAAAATTATGGAAAGTTGTCTTTGAAGGGATAAGGGTGAAAGTGGTCTGTAAATTTAACTAAGGACAGCAGTGGCTAACCCTATTCTTTCTACACAAAGAACCATCACTGATGAGTTTGCCCTCACACTGGTTAGATACCACAGCAAACTTCCTAGTAAAAATAGAAAATTGATTGTAAACCAGAACATGTAGAAGTGAAAGAGACCTTGGGCAGATTTCCTAAAAATACTGCCAAGGAAACTGAGACCAAGAAAATTGCCCAAAGTGACCCAGGTGATTAATGGTAGCCTTAGATCTGCTTGGTCTTGTGTTTACTTTTGCCTTTAAATATTTTAAAGGACACTGATTACCATTGATCTGGAACGGATCTCAAAGCTTTGCAAGGAGGCAGGGTGCTTACTTAGGGAAGACTTCCTTTCTCCCATAGATTTAACTCCTTTATAAGTACAATTCATTTGTTATGTGCATATATGACTATATTTGGAAAGAAGTAGTATTTATGGTGCTGAAGAGATATTCAGCATCATATCAAGATGATCAAGAAATATCAAGTTATGCCAAACACTGGGGCCACTCCCTACACTGAAATGTTTCCAATTGCTTCCAAATTCTGTGATAAAAATCAAGGACTCAAAAGTCAAGAAACAGATCCACTGTTTCTGAAATGTGTTTTGTCAACTCTCTTTGTGCCCTGTGGGCCAGTCTCAGGGCTGGATTTTCTTATCTATGAAATGGGACCAATGACCTCAACTCAGATTTACTTGGGTGTTCTCAGGCATGCATCAAAGGCACACTGCTGAAATTCTTAGCACATAAATACCACTATGTAATAGTGAGTCTGTAAAATAGTTATGAATGGGCAATAATAGAATAGTTAATAAATATGAGTACTGCAATATTCTTTTTATATGATTGTCTTTTAAGTCATCAAATTTCTGAACATCTTCTGAAACTGAAGGAATAAAAAAGGGAATTTAAATAGTATAAAATGCTATCAGAATAATATGGTAACTGTGGGCATATCTATAGACATTCATACTGCCAACGGTTAGTGGCATAAATTCTTATCTTTTGCTTAAGGAATACATACATTTTTTCCTACGATAGTGAATGCAGGACAGATTTCACTAGAATGAAATTGGATGGCATCAAGTCTATTTAATGTAACACTTTGTTAAACAGAATATTTCCCCCAAACCCAGAGCACCTAAAAGTTTAATTCAGGAGACTTTGGAAATGGGAGGAGGAGAGAGGAGGATTAAGAATGAAAAATACTTTAGTGGGAAGTAAACTTTTAAAAATTATTTTTAAAGAATCAAGGCCCCAACTTCTTGAGTTTCAGGCAATGGATCACAGGTTTTTGTTAGTTTTATTGGAGGAGAAACAAAGTAAATAACAGTTCTGAGGATGAGCAAAAGCTATTGGGAATACCCATCTCACTCCTTAAAGTGGGGGCGCATTTTATGAATAATTTCAGCAGGCTACCATACCTTCCTGCAAAACATAGACAAGATGTAAATTAAAAAGTGGCAGAGGTGTGGCATATTGCAAAAGTTTAAAGGGAGTCATCAGTCCTTCAGTCAGATCCCCCTGCAGAAAGGTTGGCGCTGCCGTTGGAACTGACCTTAGAGCTCTGGAGAGGACTCCTTGGGGGTGAACAGCCGGGTTCTGGGACCCAGCAAGGTCAGGGGGCGTCTCCATCCCACCTACTCTTTATCTTTCGCATTTTGGAAAGCCCGAAGAGGATTCGCCCGGAGTTAGGCGAGCTGTTGGCTGTCAGCGTTCTTTAGGACCTCAGGGAAACCGGGCGTTTCTGGCTTTAGGACCCAGGAACTCCAAGGCAGCCTAGACTTAGATGCCTTGGACCACAGCACCACCTACTTATAGAAGCATCCCGAGCCTCAGCCAGTCTGCATCTCCATCGGAAAGTGCGCTCGCCACATCCCTTCGGATCACTTCATCCTCCCGGGAGCGTTCTACCTTCTACAGCTCGGAAAGAACGAAATCTTAGCTGTGAAGTGAGCGTGGAGAAAGCGCAGGAAGCGACACAATTGGTTAGGGACATAGAGAGTGAGAGCCGGCGCACCCCTAGCCCGGGGACCGCGCTCGCGGGCGCGGACGGAGCATCCCAGTGGCTGCACCCGCCGCTCCGCGCTTCTGCCCGGCGCCGCCAACACCGTGGTGGCCGCTGGAATCCCAGAGCTGCCAGGCGCTCCCGGCCGGTCTCGGCAAACTTTTCTCCAGCCCACGTGCTAACCAAGCGGCTCGCTTCCCGAGCCTGGGATGGAGCACCGCGCCTAGGGAGGCCGCGTCGCCCGAGACGTGCGCACGGTAGGCAACCCACACCAAGGCAGCCGCAGCCGCGGCGCTTGGGTACCCTGCCGTGGACTCCAAATGGCCCAAGAGCGGTCTTTTAGCCCTGCACTCTCACTGTCTTTGGAGCTCTTTCCTTTCCTCGGAGCGCCCGCACAACGCCCTATGCCCCCGGGTTGGAGCTTAGGGCTCAGCAGAGGTTGCTAATTCACTGATTGTAATCACCTTCCTCTCCAACTCGTCCGCAGCTGCCCGCTCTGGATTAAGCCGCTCCGCGGCTCGTGCTAGGCAGTGGGTTCGCTTCCTCCTTCCCTCTCTTCTTTAAATGGGGACGCGCGAAGGCGCAGCTGCCTCTCCGGGGCTCTCTCCATCTCCCACACACTCTGTTTTCGCTTCCCTCATCTCTCAGGTTCGTGGCGGAGAGATGCTGATCGCGCTGAACTGACCGGTGCGGCCCGGGGGTGAGTGGCGAGTCTCCCTCTGAGTCCTCCCCAGCAGCGCGGCCGGCGCCGGCTCTTTGGGCGAGCCCTCCAGTTCCTAGACTTTGAGAGGCGTCTCTCCCCCGCCCGACCGTCCAGATGCAGTTTCGCCTTTTCTCCTTTGCCCTCATCATTCTGAACTGCATGGATTACAGCCACTGCCAAGGCAACCGATGGAGACGCAGTAAGCGAGGTGGGTCTTTCTCTGCCAAAGGTGTGTGGGCTTCAGGGGTGGCTTGTGGCGGTGCTCACTCACGCCCTGGCTCCGGGGACTCAGATGGGCAGGGCTGTGCTCTCCACCTCAGCTTTTGCGGGTCCCCACTCGCCACCTTTAGGACCCTGGAGCTCTACAGAACACTCCGTGTTTCTGCACCCTAGAGGCGCAGGCAGTCGGGGCGAGACGCGCTGGGAGCTGGGCGAGCCGGGCGCCACTCGGGCGCTCAGGGCCAAGTCGTGCGGTCCGCACTCACGTTCGCTGCCCCACCTCCTCACCTGAATTTGTCTCTTTAGAACGTATTTCCTATTTGGCATGCATTTTTTTTTTTTTTTTTTTTGGTCGTTATTCTCTCTGTCCTCTTAACCATCTTCCCTGTAGCTCATTTGTTTTACCTTCCCCATCCACGTGCGCCCCAAACCCGGCCTCAGATCTCTTTGGACTTGACCTAGCACAGTGTGTGTGTGTGTGTGTGGTGTGTGGGTGTACCCACGCGTGTTTGTATTCCGGAGTTTGGGAGGGGTACCAAGTCGATGGGGAGGGCCTCCATTTCCAGAAAAAGGCAAACAGATCTTTTTCTGGAACCTGCGACGAGATGAGAACTTTCTGAATTGAGCCGCAATTCCCGCGCTGGTTTTCTGGAGAGTCCTCGCCTGCAGAGGTTTGTTTTTAAAACAGGCCCCACTTTGCTCTCTCCATTTGCTTTGCAAAAGCAGCTACACCGGTGGAGGCTTCTGTTCTCAATGAAATTCACTTGCGGCTTTTTAACTGCTCCCTCCCTCTCCATCACTTGTGCGTAGCGGAGAAGGCGGGTGGAAGCCTCCAGAAAGGTTTCTGGGAACTCGCTTTCCTGCAGATTTAGTGCATATTTCTGTCTTGGAGTCTGCTGGAGATGCAACTAATCCAAGTGCATTTTAGAAGAAGGGCGGCTAGACACGATTCAATTTTCTAGGGGGATTTAAACATAAACCACCCACCACACGCACATCGAATTAACCGCGCAGGAAAAGTACGCAGCAGCCCCTTCCCAGGGACCTGGTGAGAGCTGTCTATTTTCATCCGGCACTTTGGACTTTTGCGCAATTAGAATTTGTCGCCGGGTTCATGAATCTTGACTTTCTCTTCTTCTCCAAAGTGTAAACGTCTCACTTGACCTGTGACGTGATTTGTTTATACCTCATTGCATGTAAACTCCGGTCCTGCATCCAGATTTTAGGGAAGACTTTTCCGAACCTTAGTTTTTTGATGGCTTTTTAGGACATTGTTAAGCTGTTCTCACCTAGGGGTAGAGCTAGAGATTGGCTCACCTGAGCGCAGAGCTCCAAATAACTGATGGTGTGCGACTTCTGTAGTCCCTGCTCTTCAACTGTCTCGGTATCTGCTGCTGGTAAGGATAAACCCTCTCCAACTTCTCTCCCTCTCTCTCCCCTGATTTCTGACTTTTGGAAATTGTTTATTTTCAGAAATTATTCTACTTAAAAATACTAGAAATTTCTTCCCAAAGGCCATGAGAGTTTGATATTGATACTTGTCTTGAAAAAGCCCCTTTTCATCTCCTCTCTCCTCCCCTCCTAACTGATTGCTTTCTCAATACCAGTACTTTCTTTCGAGTATTCGGCAGAGCCAGCAATTTTTTATTACACTATGGTCAAAAGTGTTTGGAGAGGCTTTTCCCCTTTTTATAAGTCAAAGCTGCAGTCTACTTAGAAAAACTAAAGTGCTTGAAGTCTGCAAAGTATAGAAATATCTAAAATCCTTTGCGAGATCCTTATTAGATGACTTACTAATTCAGTGATAGCTTTCTGATCCACACTGCCTGTCCCATTGTGGTTGAGTGGGGAAGAACTAAGCATATTGTTTTAGTAGAACTTAATGCAGAGATGCTGTTTGGTGGAAAAGGACATTACAGCACTCCTGCGGCCAGAAGGGATACTGCATGCCTTCTCTGCAGTGCCATCTCTAAGAATCTTCCTATGCCTTCTAAGGTATCTGAAGCAGAATCTATTTATCTCAAATAGCAGAATCTCTTGTAACGATTACCATCCACATCCCAAAGCACTGACATTCTAACTCTAAATTGTGCAGTAGTAGCTTATGCCAGATCAACCTTTTGATTTAATAAAATTCAAATGCTTTCAAGAACGTGTAAATTGGTAAGGGTGTAAAAAAACTATCAACGTTATTATTATTATTATTATTATTATTATTATTATTATTATTATTCTTTTCTTCTTCTCAACAGATGTCCCTTTACAAATCCCAAGTTTCTGGCTAAAATAACTGTGGTCCTTAAAAGTGACCACACTATCTGTACCAACAAAGGGTGTACTGTGTTTTTAATTAAAAGTGGAACTACTTAAAGGGCTGGCCAGACAGTGTAGGGTGATAGTAGCTTTTCTGCTTTGCAAGGAAGCTTAAGGATTGCATTGTGAGAGTATTGAAATGAATAGAGATCTAACTCAAGTTGTGTGAATTGTCCCTCTTCACAAACTTAAGCTGGTTTTAATTGATCTCATGTCCACTGATTGATCCTACACCAATTGTTGTGCATACCAAACAATTGGCTTTCCCCAAAAAGATTGATTTCAATTAGTTCCTCAGTGAATGCTTGACTACTGGCCAAATCATGTCAGCAGTGACAGTTGACATGTTAGGGCCTATGTGGTACCAACATTTCCTTTTTTCCCCTTTGTTTTGGATAGTGTCAGTTAAGTATTATTTTGCAGGAAGAAAAGTAATTGGTATTTTTTAAAAAAGGTGTTGTAGCTTGGAAGATTAGTTACTTTCTTGGCTTTTGTGCTACAAGGTAGGTGGCAGTGGTACCAGGATTGGTTAGGCTTACCCCTGGGACCTGAATCTTTTTTTTTCCCCCATATTCCATCTGCAAATAATCAAACCTTCAGTGTGGAGCATTCTCCGAACTCCTTTGGCATTATGTTTAGTCTGCTCTATGATCTCACATGCTCCATAATATCATTTTCTTAATGAAATAAAATTCTTGGCAGAGATTAGATAATTTAGTCAGTTAAAATCAATTGCATCCAGTTTGGAATGGAGAGCAAATATATCATTTAATGGTATATTTTATTTCAGAATATAGCCAGAAGATTGAGAAAATAGAATTTTGACCTCTACTTTTGGACAAAACTTCAAATGGGGGAGATCATCACGAACAATAACACTACCCACCTACCATATTTTCTTCCCCTTATTTTGAAAAATTATAAAAATGCATTTGATAGTCACTAATGGGGCCTGGTTGCAATAATTTTTAAAAGTTAGACACAAACACAATACAATACTGACAATGAATATCTTTTAGAGAGGGGGAGACACATGCCAACATTTTGTAAAGCTTATTGACAACCCTTATTTTCCTCTCCATGTAACATATTAAGATTTGTCTCCCTGACTCCCCCTTCAAAATAGTCATGATTGGCTATTGTTAACCCCTACTGTCTATCTTGGTCTGGAGACCACTTATGATTGATTTATATGGTAAGTGGAGTTATTTGATTACTTTCATTTTTTGGAAAAGTCGTAAGCCACATTTCAGGCTGAATTACTGAAAGGTGGATAGACAAATCATAACTTTATTGTGGTCTCCTGGAATTTCTCAAGCATGGCATGTAATGACTTAATCTTGTATCTCCCTCATTCTATTTTTATACCTTGTGATATTTTAACCAGGGATTTATGAAAACTTCTTGATAAAATTCTCAATGCAGCAAGGTTTCCAAATGTGTAATTCATGTTTCTGGTGGTCTGATGGCAGGGGGCGTGCTATGACAAGTGTTTCCTGCTGTAGTCTTTTCCACATTGAATCCTCAGCTTCTCCTTCCTCTAATAACTCCTCATTTCACAAAATTAGACTTAGCTTCTTCCATAGAAGGGAAAGGTTTATCACAAATAGTGTGGCATGTTTCTGGTAACTGAGGCTGGAAAAAGCAAATATTTTCTCTTAAACGTTATAGAGCTAAATTAATTTGTGTTCTTAAAAACTTATTGATGAGATTGGAAGATTTTTTTTACAAGTACTTCTTAAATAGTTTACTTTTCCTGATATTCTTTCAAAATACAAAATGACACATGGAACATACTAACCTACAGTTAAATGAAAAAGTTTCAAAACACATTTTGTATGCTTGCTTACTTTAAGTTCCAAAGTATTTCAGAAAAGCTGATGTGATGTTTAACTTTGCAAAATAAACATGTTCTTTCTTTTCTTTTCTCTATTTTGATTGGCTGCTTTGTCTTCCAACATAACTGCATAATTTTTTAAGGCAGGGTCTTACTAGTACAGAGAGGTCAGAAAGTTGCTGTGCTCAAACTAACACCTTATTTTGCTACAGAAATTTGGAAGTGATTCAGAATAGGTGACATTCCCCTAGGCCCTGGGCTTTCTTTATTTGCTTTTAAAATCCAGCTTGGGTAGAATCCAATATTCACAGAAATCACAACTTGGAAATGACACTTCTAGTTCCTTAATGCAAAACCACCTCTTGATTTATTTAGAGACAAACTGGTCAGTTTGTGGAATATCCAGGGTAGTTCTTTCCTTCCAACTTACTTACTGCCTTTAAACTATTTCTTTTGGAAATACGTATCCTTATCCATCCCAAGTGCAGGAAATAGGGAACAGACAGATTTTATTTGATATAAGCTTGATAACTATGATAAAAGGAGGTGATAAACTTTGGGATGACAAAGTTTTAAAATTTCAGTATTTAAGATGACATGAAGCTTATTTTTTCTCCATTAACTGCAGCAATCAATGGCTGATCAGGTGAAGACAGTGTTGTATGTCTATATTTATACATTTTCATGTGTTCATCCAGAATAAATAGAAAACATGCTAATTAATACTGAAGTGTATACATAATGTATATTATACATATTAGGGAAAGTATATATGCATACCTGTATATATGGGTGTGTGTGTAGGGAAAGCGACGAGGATGCTATAATTATGGAGGATCGGGATTTCAGAACTAAAAGATTTTTCACTCATTTTTTTCTAGTCCTTTTCATCTTTCTCTTCGACAAGATGAAAAGATGGGAGTGGGTGGGAAAGGGGGTGGCAGGGAGAGAACGAGAATAAGATTGGGTAAGGATAGTGTTTTTACTCTTTCCAAAGCCCACCTTCCACCTGTTCTTACCTCCTCTAGGATCCTTCTGTGTCAGTCACCCTTATTTCAAGCATGCTGCTGTTCCTCTAATCCCAAAATTCCTCATTTCCTCCCTCTTCACACTGCTTTCCAATCTCTTCTGCTTTTCTTCACTTCTTCTATTCCCTTCTCTGGCTTGATAATCCTGTTTCATTCACTCTTCAATATATTACTATTTGGCTTCTACTGTCACCCTTTTAATAAAAAGATTTTCTTTTCTTTAAAGATATTTTTATGCCTTCACAGAAATTAACAAAAAAAATATTAAAAGTTTATAAACGTAAGACTTATTTTTAGAGTGCTTTTAGGTTCACAGTGAAATTGAGTGGAAGGTACAGAGATTTTAGAAAGGGGTTTCTTAATGGCCAGTCATACTCACCTCATTTCCAAGTCCAGCATTGGTACAGTCCTCTGGGACTTGTTCCTATGGTGATACCTTATCACCTCTTTCCTTTGGCCAGTGACACTACACTAGTCTCATTGAGAATGTAGACTAGTGTTTCTTCCCCTTTATTCATTTCCGTGGGGAATTTTACCCATCCCTGTTTCTTGAATTTTCATTTCTACATAAAGTCCTTTAATTCTAGGCTCAATTTTTCTTTTCTTTTTTTTTTTTTTTTCATTTTTAGCTTCAGATTATCCTACACTCAGGTCTCCCAACTAATGCCAATATGGATAGATATTCCATGCATACTCAAACTTGACAATTCACTTCCTCTTTTGTGTCCCCTCCCAAATGTGCTCCTCTGCTTGTATTCTTTATTTTTATCCATGGAGTTCTGGGTGCCCAGACTGGGAGCCTTGCTATAGTCTTTGACTTTTCTGTTGCCTCTTTATCATTTTATTCTTGCCTAAACTATATTGGATTAGTGAGCTTATATCCAGCTCATCCTTTCCATTCCCAAAGGTATTTCCTAGCTCAGGCCCTTATAGACTCCTCATCCTCCAGCATCTACTTCAATCCACTTACGATGCTCCATCCCTTACAATGCTGTCACATTCCATTTTTCTCCACCACAGATCTGATCATGTTACTTCTCTGCTAATAAACCCCAAATCTCCCAGACCTCCGTATTGATTGCAGAATAAACATCAGCCTCTTCTGTAGCAGTCAGCGTTCCCCACCATCTGACCACAGCCTGCTTTCAACCTTCCACCACCTTGAAAGCACACTTCGCTTAAGCTATCCCAGATTACTTCATTTCCAGGCATGTCATGCGTTTTCAAGCTCTCGCGCTGTTGAGCATGTGTGTGGCGTGGTGCCCACCTAAAATGCCACTGCTTCTGTGAAGTCTTCCTAGAATTTTCTGCCTTCCTTTCTAAAGCCAAAATAAATTATTCCCTCATAGTTTCTTAGCTTTCTGGGCTACTCTTACAGGACTCTTATTTTTCCTTTTTTTCTGGTTATCTTGCCTTATGTGGCATATTTTAAGCTTCTCTTAGGCAGAACTACAGTACATTTATCTTTGTACTCCTCAAGCTAGACCTTTTAGAGTGCTTTCTCCACAAAATGTAGTGGAACAAAACGTCATTGTATATGAGATTTTTGTTGTTTGCCCTTAAAATTATTTTGGTGACTTAATGAGAAATGGCGTGTGTGTTTTTTTTAAATCAAAGTTGTTTGCACATAGTTGAAGTTGGAATGATTAAATATTATGGGGATTCTCATCATTTGTAATTCTTTATAATTTAAAGAAAAATTAAAAAAAAAAAAAAAAACCTGAGGTATAAAAGCATCCCCAGCCAAGTACTCATTCTGAAGTCTCTTCTGATTATTTCAGAATTTCTCAGAGTACACTAGTGTCTGTATACTTGTTTGTTATTTGAATGATGGAGTATTCCAAGTGACAGGTGATTTGTGTGTAGAGAAGAGAAAACTGGTGGTGGTGGGGTAACACTTTTTTTTTTTTTTTTTTGAGACGGAATTTAGCTCTTGTCGCCCAGGCTGGAGTGCACTGTTGCGATCTTGACTCACTGAACCTCTGCCTCCTGGGTCCAAGTGATTCTTTTGACTCAGCTTCCCAAGTAGCTGGGATTATAGATGTCTGATACCATGCCCGGCTAATTTTTGTATTTTTAGTAGAATGGGGTTTTGCCACGTTGGCCAGGCTGGTCTTGAACTCCTGACCTCAGGCGATCCTCCTGCCTTGGCCTCCCAAAGTGCTGGGATTACAGGTGTGAGCCACTGTGCCCAGCTGGTAACCCATATTTTAAAAAATACTTATTTTATAGAAAAGGGCAATAAAGGATTTTTATCCCCAGTTTGACCATATGAATGAATAATAATTTAGGAGAAAATAAAAGAAAGTGGTATTTGCCTTCTAAAAAGATACTTAATAATATAAGTTAATACAGGAAAAATTTATCCTAGTTATATTTATGATTTTAGTATAATATAGCTACATGGACATACCAGTGAGAGACACAGATGTGTGTGTATTTTAGAACAAGTTCTGTAAGTATGAAGAGACCACGTAGTTCTGTGTAGTGCCTTTCAGGAGAACACTGACATTTCAGTGTCCTTTGAATGAAGTGGGACCTGTTTGACTTATACAGAAGGTGAGCTGCTTACAGAAATGTGTGGTTTTAAAACTAACAGTTAAGAGAATAGAGCTAGAATTCAACTTTCCTGAATTCACTGAGTTTTCCTGTACATAGTATGTTTCAACACAAACATTAATTCAAAGAAAAGAAATTCCCTTTGAACCCATTCAAAAGTTCTTCAGACCACAGACTTTTATTGAGCCCCAGAACTTCCTACAACTCATAATTATGCAATGAAGTAATGAATATTAAATAACTGAAGGCTGAGGGTTGGAGTAATGGGTAGAACCATAAGTATATTTTAGCAAAAATTTGCATACTTGCATTGGGAATTTTTAAAATTATTTTTGAATACGAATTATAGAAACATTTCTAGCATTGTAATAGCCAGAACAAATGTGTGCATGTGTGTACTTGCCTGTACTTGTGTTCATGTATGTGTGTATTGGTGTGTATGTGTATTTTGTGTTTAACACACATGTTACAATAAGGGTTAGAGCAAAGGTATTAAATATTTATTTTTACTCTAAAATGTAGAGAAAGTGATTATAGGTAGCCTTTCTCATCTAGTCATTTGGAGAAAACCTTCTACAATTTACTTAAAACTTTTTCAATTTTCATCTCTTGCTGCAAGATATTAAGAGCACTTATGAAAAAGAAGTTATCCAGTTCAGCACGTTTGTTTTGAGAAGGGTTTCTTAACTTGGGGTCCAGAGGTAGGGCTAGGGTTTTTGCAAGCTTTCTGAAATTAGAAGCTTTCTGATTTCTGTTGCTTTTTGTGATGTAGAAGGACAATATAGAGCTTCCACTAAAGTTTCAAAGAAGTCCAAGTTTCACCTCTTTCTTTCAATAGGTTAAGAAGCATTGGCTTAAAAAACAGGAGGTGGACCTTCCAAATTAGCATGATGCCAAATGACTGCTTCAAAGTGATATAGATACTTGTTTTCTAAAAATTTATTTTCCTTGTGTGAGTTTTCAGCCATTTGCTATGTTTATATTTAACAATATGAAACCACATTGGAAGCACTATCTCAAGATTTATTTCAGTAAATAATTACTTGGCAAGTAATTTCTTACTCAAAGACAATAGTTGTTAAATTCTCTCCATCCCACTAAAGAGTTTATAAAAGTACAACATAAATATACAGTATAGGGGTTTTGTTAAAACTTCTCATGTGATCTAACTTTTATCTCATTAAGAAAACAGTTAATATATAGTTTTAGAAATAGCTGTTGTAGCTTTCCAGCTGGTGACATGCGGCGCTGGCATTGATCTGACTTGAGGCATCATGCTGCCAGTTCATAGAATGGCCAGAACTGGGGCTTAGCACTCTTTAATTCTGGCCAAGAGGGCTCCTGCTAGATCTTTGTTTCTGTGTCAGCACATTTTAGAATTTTTGTGTCACGATGGCTTTAGTCTCTCTCCTGTTGCTGGATACAATTGCCAACTAATCACCTCAGCAATGAAAACACATGGACCAATAGAGGGCACACTTTGCATTCTTTTCCCTATGCTTTGTTCTCTGAAATTTTCTGGGATTTGTGCTTCCTTTGCTTTGCCCTATTGGTTCAGGGGCAAAACCTGCTCTGCTCTCTCCATGGACACTGTGATCATCTTGATGTCATCACAGAGAGAACAAAGGAACAAATAAAAAGAACTTTTCGGTCTTACTGAACATTTCTGGTTTTGATCACTAATCTCCTTTTAACAAGACCTCACCAAGAGGCAAACTGAACCAACCTCACTGTTTTAATATCTGTGAGACACAGATGTTGAAAGCTACAGATTTAATTAACATGCAGGTAGGTTCCAGCTTCTGCAGCCACTTTGAAAAGCATCAGTTGGTTTTATTTTATGTTTTCAATTCAGATGTGTTCCATAAGATGAATGCCCTAAAATTTAAGCAACTGGATGACTCCAAATTAATACTTCCTAATTAATTGTTTTTCAAATTCTTTAATCTTTGTAGAGAGACCTATTTATTTTGATGCTTCTTTCATACTTTGGCCCTTTGAGAATTGTGAAAATTGATATTCTGAAAATCCAAAGTTTTTTTTTTTTTTTTTTTTTGACTGAGTCTTACTCTGTCACCCAGCCAAAGTATTTTTAAGTTTTCATTCCCCCTTATGTAATAAAGTATGACTTGGGGCTTAAAAATTCTCTGGCATCTCATTGTTTTTCACCTCACATGCTGTGTTCTCATGCCTCTTCCTGGTAGTCAAAAGCAGGCTTTTTAATGTTGAATGATCCGCGCTGTGTCGTCATTAAACTGCATGTTTAGTTATTCACTCTTTCTCTTCCAAGATTTTGAAGATTTACTTTGCCCTGCCGGTTCAGCTGGCAGACCTCCTGTGCGTTCCCCATGAAGTTTAGCTGAATCATAGGGGATTAATATCCTATGACCAAATGACATATTATCTGCCCATCCCCCAAAATATAACTCTTCCGGGGGTAACTATGGTATCTGTCATTTCCTGCTCTTTTACTGTCATAGATGATCTTTAAAAACTCTGCCCTGGATGAGAGACCTTGCTGGTCTAGTGTATTGGGAAGAGTTGTTCCTGCAGCTCCCATGTTACCATACCCAAATAGACATTAAAAGAAGGCAGTCCTGGTCTTCAACTTGTCATATCTTCTGGGTAGTTCTCGTAGGTGGAAGAACATCTACAAGAACTTATGTTTATTTTGATACTTACTTCTTGATGATGTTCTAGAGGTTCACTTTCGTCAGATGGGTGTGTGTTTAAGGGAATTTTGAGAAACTCTTGCTTGTTAGTTGTGGGCTCTTCTGAGGAGATATGAGGAAGTGGGGGAGAATAGCTGTAGTTTGGGTAAGTGGAATGAAGAAACTAGCTTAATATTTTTTTACTTATCCAAGGATCTTGGTATCTGATGACTTCAGAAAAATCAGAGCTGTCCTATGCATAGCATTCCTTCCCCTGATGAAAGATATCTTGTGGCCACCCTCCTTCACCCAGCATAGTGTAATTGAGAAACTTTGTTAGGGTCAAGAAACTACGTAATTTGAAAAACCACTGGTGTCTGATAAGTGTACAGCAGTGGTTACCAGAAGCACTATTAGTGGGTTGAGGTTAGTTTGTTGTGGTGATAGAGAAGCCATTTGCACCACTCCTGGTGGTCAGTAAGTCACATCAGCAGTGGCTGATATGATTCTTGACTGAATCCTGTCCATTATGAAAGTTCTTTTTTCCCTCATTTAAATAATATTATCCTGAAAATTGATCTAGAGCTTTGGAAACTACCCCTTGAAAACTGATTTCCCAAATCATGAGTTTAGTGTAATTTAATTGTTCTGTATGCAGAGGAGTTATTTGCAGCTACTATGGGTGATCTTAACATGATTTTGATTTGAAACTGACTCAAATGAATAACTGTTCAGGAGGCTTGGCAAGCTTCTGCACATCAAGCAGTCATTTTTTGTTGTTGAATTCAGAGAGAAAAGTTTAAGAAATGTGACAGGCTGGACCTAGGGAAAGGAAAGAGCAGGAACAAGATCATTTCCTTAGACTTGAGGTCGATCCTGTGAAAAATGAATGTGATTAATTTTTGGAATTAAAGCAAAATGAAGGAATTTTATGAAGAGGAAGATTAAAGTTTATATTTAGAAAATTATCCACTAATGGAAGAGAACCTTCTTTGGAATTTTGACTTTGGAAGCTGCCTCTTTCCAACAGCAGAGAGCATCTCTTGAGAGTGTTTTAAAGCTGGTGACTTTACAACACTCTCGAGTGAACTCTAAGGACCTTTCACATGGTAAGAGCCACCACACAGCCATCTGTAATGCTATCTAATAGGTACTTAAATATAAAGTCTTGTTGACAGCCGCTTGAACTCAAAATACAAGACCCTTCCTGAAGAGAGGACACTAAACAAAACCACTTTAAGAGATGAGGTCTTGCTGTGTTGCCCAGGCTGGGCTCAAGTGATCCTCCCACCTTAGCTTCCCAAGTAGCTGAGACGACAGGCATGTGCCACCACTCTCAGCTAAAATTGCTTCTTGAGATTCTGCACCATATGCTTCTGCATCATTATTGTAAACTTCAGTAATAATGTGATAGATATTGACATTCAATATGAATTTCTGAAAGAAGGTGTATACCTCAATTCTTACATGACCATGATGTTAATTTGTAAAATGTTTCATTATAAGAAACTTTGAGATTTCAATATAACTATAACCAACATGGGTTATGCCATACAGATATTTTGCTTTCTTTAATGGGTTGCTAGACTGGAAGACAAGTATTGGACAAAATTTTAATATCTGGCGCCTATGAAGGCATAATAGACTTAAAAACCCCTTCAGACAAGGTAGAGAAATGAAAGTACATCATCTTAAGCTACTTTCTTGAGTTACATTTGGTAGAGAGTGGTGAGTAATGGATTGATGTCTACTCTGTGGAAATCTTGGGTGTACAGAAGGATCCTGTCTTCGGCCTTGTCTGAAACAATATTTTCTTAATGATTTCATTGAAGACAGGTGGTAGACGAACCACACTTTTGCATAATATGAAGTTGAACAGTACATTTAGGATGTGGGATGACTGGTTACAAAAAGATCTCAATGGCTAGGAATGACAGGATGAATTTACAAATGAGTAAAAACGTAGAGTTTACTCTTTAAAATCAAAGAACTAGCTGGGCACAGTGGCTCACCTCTGTAATCCCAGCACTGTGGGAGGCCTAGGCAGGCAGATCACAAGGTCAAGAGATCACGACCATCCTGGCCAACATGGTGAAACCCCATCTCTGCTAAAAATACAAAAATTAGCTGGGCGGGGTGGTACACGCCTGTAGTCCTAGCTACTCGGGAGGCTGAGGCAGGAGAATCACTTGAACCCAGGAGGCAGAGGTTGCAATAAGCTGACATTGCGTCACTGTACTCCAGCCTGGTGACAGAGCGAGACTCCATGTCAAATACATACACACACACACCCCCAACAATGGAAGGAAGAATAGGATGTTGGACACAACGTTTTCTCATTGATTTTTGACTTACTTTGAGGTTATAATGTAATGTAATTGCAAAAAGAATTCATTGCATTAAGAGAAATATTTACCTAGATTCAAGAATAAACCAGATGAAGGCTCTTAGCCTATCTTACATTCTTTTCTAGAGTCATTACTTTAAGAAGTGCATTGACAGCACACGTTATTATACAGTATTAATTTCCTAGGACTGCTATGACAAAGTACCACAAACTGGATGGTGTGAAACAGCAGAAATTTCTTTTCTCACCATCTGGAGGCTAAAAGTCCAAAATCAAGATGTAAGGAAGTTCATGCTCTTTCTGAGACCCTAGGGGAGGAGCCTTCCTTGTTTCTTCCAGCCTCTGGTAGCCTCAGATGTTCCTTGACTTGTAGCAGTAGAATTCCAATCTCTGCTTCCATGTTCACATGGCTGTCTTAGCTCTGGTTTTATTTCTTTTGACAGAAAACCAGTTCTATTAGATTAGGGCCCACCTTAATAACCTAATGTTAACTTGATTACATCTGCAAAAACCCTATTTGCAAATAAGGCCGCATTCACAGGCATTGAGAATTAGGGCTTCAATATATCTTCTCTGAATACTCAGTGCAACCCATAACAAATACCATTTGCATCAGACCCTGTAGTCTTTTAAATCCTCATTTTCATAACCCTGTGGAATATTATAATAATAATAATGTTAATATAACAAGTAGTGGTAGTAGAAGCGGAATACTTAGTAGAGGAAGGATCACTGCATATAGCTACAGACTGTATATTGGACATAAAGCAAGAATGATATTAATGGCACCCCCTGGACTTGTTGCTGTCATGGCCCTGAGGGTAGGGATGCTTTAGACATGGTTTATAAGTGTACGGTGTTTGGAGTATGTAACTTCAAGTTCCTTTCTGCCTCTAAAGTTGTGTGAAACTACACAAACCCAAAGAGTCACCTCTTTATTACTTATTACAGCATCTTTATTACTTTTTCAAACAAATCTATGAATCAACTTGGCTTCTTACTGTTCATCTCTATCAGCTGAAGCTGAAATTCCGTTTAGCTGTTTTTTGTTTGTTTTTGAGATGGAGTCTCACTCTGTCACCCAGGCTGTAGTGCAATGGCGTGGTCTCAGCTCACTGCAACCTCTGCCTCCCTGATTCAAGCGATTCTCCCACCTCAGCCTCCCGAGTAGTGGGGACTACAGGCGTCCGCCACCACACCTAATTTTTGAATTTTTAGTAGACAGGGTTTCACTGTGTTGGCCAGGGTGGTCTTGAACTCCTGACCTTGTGATCTGTCTGCCTTGGCCTCCCAAAGGGCTGGGATTACAGGCATGAGCCACTGCGCCCGGCCTTAGCTGTTTTTATTGAAGTTTGCTGTCCTCTAAGAGCTGTTAGCACTCTTTATGGAGCATTAGTGAAATCTCAATATTGCCTACTATACATGACTTCTGGTGTTAGAGTGTCTTAAACTAGTTTTCTCTGATTTTGAGTAGTGTCAAATGCTGGCATTGCCAAGGGGCTTGATCTATTCATGCTTGTGTGCTGCATATAAAGGGCGAGTAGGAACATTGTTTTAAAGCTATTGTGAAATATCTGAAACATAAAACAGTAATGTGATGAATCCCTATATATCCCTCACCCAGACTGAACAAATATTGAGATTTTTGCCACACTGACTTCATTTATTCTTTATTTTCTGTTTTACTTTGTATTGGCTGAAATATTGTAAAGAAAATCACAGATACTACATCATTTCACCTTACATATTTCTGAGTGTATTTCTTACAAATGTAGATTTTCTTTCCAAGCTGCAATGTCATTAATCTACCTAACAAAATTAGTTATTCCTTGGTAACACCTCTTAGTAATCGGTATGTAATGGATTTCCCCAGTTGCCTCAAAAATGTCGTTATACTGTGGCTATGCTTGAATCAGCATTGAAACAACACCACTCATTGCATTTGGTAGGTATGTCCCTCAAGTATCTTTGATTTTAGGTAGTACTTCCTTCCCACTCATTTTTCCATGCCATTGACTTATTGAAAAAGAAAAAAAGGTCAATTTTCTGCAAAATATCTAACATCCTTCCATTTGTTCTCCTGTTGGGGTTGTTTAACTTGTTCCTCAATCTTCCACAATTTCTGTGAACTAGAAGTTCTCCTTGAAGGTTGGATTAGATTCAGGTTCAACTTTTTTGGCTGGAACACCTTGCAGGTGATGCTGAGTGCTTCATATTACATCACACCAGGAGGCACACAATGTCTCGTTGTACCATTCTTAGTCATGCTGAGATTAACCAGTGGATTCCTGTGGTACCAGCCCTATCACCCTCCATTTTAATGATATTTGTCTGAGTTATCAGTTTCATTAGGGGTTGCAAAATGGTGATTTTTTTTTCTAATTCTTACTACGAAGTTTATTAGCTGAAAATCTTCTATTAAAAACCGTTCCTTTTTCAGCTATAGATATTTTTGTACTATGAAACACAATTCTTACAGGTAAAGCAGACAATAAGCTTATTTTTTTCCATTTTAATTGCTGATTCTTAGAAAGGACAGTTGATATGTGTTTAGCTGGGATGGTGGGTGAACTTCATGTAAGTGAATAAAGTGCTTTGATTTGTGTCAAGCCGTTCCCTGTCAGATGGAGGAGGTGAGGTCTTCCAAAAGTTTCTTGCTTACTGAAACAGTAGTACTAAGATGACATTTTTTTAAAAAAAACTTTTTGGTTTTTGCTAACAGAAATGATGTGCAAACCTTCTGGAAGCCTGAATTCTATTAGACATCTTCTGATGTTTTCTGTTTATAGCTTTCAGAGAAGCTACTAAGTTGAACATACAGTAGCTTCAGTATGGTGTAATCTGAGGCTCATTGGATGGAAAAACAGTACTTTCTGCTACTTAAACACCCTCTGGAAGGCTTAGAGAGGAGAGGAAGGAAAATATTAGAGATCAACTGGATGTTGAAGAATACAAGTAATGTCACCTGAGAGGGATTAAGTTTTCTCAAAGCTTGTCTTGAATGGCAGCTAGCCACTTAGAATTGGCCCTTGTAGCCCATCAGGGCTTGTCTGTTGCTGTGCAGTCTTGTCTTTTCTTTCTTTTTTTCTTTTTCTTTTTTTTTTGAGATGGAATTTCACTCTTTGTTGCCCAGGCTGGAGTGCAATGGCGTGATCTCTGCCACCATAAACTCAGCCTCCTGGGTTCAAGCGATTCTCCTGCCTCAGCCTCCCAAGAAGCTGGGATTACAGGTACCCACCACCATGCCCAGATAATTTTTGTATTTTTAGTAGAGATGGGGTTTCACCATGTTGGCCAGGCTGGTCTCAAACTCCTGATCTCTGGTGATTTGTCCACCTTGGCCTCCCAAAGTGCTGGGATTACACACGTGAGCTACTGCGCCCAGCCTGCTGTGCAGTCTTTAACGTAACATATAAACAAAGGGCCTAGAGATTACATGTCTTCTGTGGGCAAGTGACAGTTTTTTTTTTTTTTTTAATTCCTTCTGCTTATTAGATGCAACTAGCTGTTTCTAATTACAGAAACCTTTCCTTTATTCATTTAAAAACTTAGCTCATTGCTTTGAATTAATACTATTGGCATAATTTTTGTATGACCTGTTGAAAGATACCCATAATATGTACATTTAACAGTTTTACTATCCAGTGAAGTCAAAAATTTAATTCACACAAATGCCTATTGAGAGGATTAAAGGGCTTGTTATACATTTTTGACCGTAAGTATTATGAATATACAACATTTAATATGTGGCTCATAAAACCCTGTTGCTGGAGTAAGACAACACTGGAGGTGTGTGCTTTTCTTACTAGTAAAGTGCCTTTGTAGTATCTTTTTTTTTTTTTTTTTTAAAGTTCTGGGATACATGTGTGGAATGTATAGGTTTGTTACATAGGTATACATGTGCCATGGTGGTTTGCTGCACCTATTAACCCGTCATCTAGGTATTGTAGTACTTTTAAGAGAACAAACAGTATTGCAAACTGAAGAAACTGGTTATATTGCAAGTCAGGGAATAGAACTAGGAATACACATAGCTTTTACAAATGAAAAGATTCTTGGGATTTTTTTTTTCTCTTCAACCTGTTTAGTGTTTTTTAAGTAAGAAAATAAATGATCTGTATCTACTAATTGGGGTCTGTAGTTGATGTCATTTATATGCCTCCTGCCTTTACATTTTGGGTTTTGAATGTTATTTTGGTAATAACCCCCTGCATTGTTGAGATATTTAGGTGTTTGTCTTGGAAGCGAGTAGTAAAGACTTTACACTATCCTTGTATAAATAGGTGATTTTTTTTAAAGCCACTTACTGTATTCTTTAAAAATGAATATAAGCCAAAAATGTATTAATGATTGGCAATTGATAATTTTGAAAATTATTGGAATTTGAAGAATAGAGAACAACACCATGAAGGAAATACAATTACCAATAATCTTTCTGCTCAGTGGCTGCTGTTAACATTTTGTGCTTTATCCTTCCAGATGTTTTTCCCTTCTACATAAATATAAAATTTTGAAACTTACTGTGTCATAAGTATATATTCTTACCGATTTTAATGACATTTAGAAAGTCTGCATCATAATTGTTCAACATGAAATTTTAAAATCAGTTTTCTTATTGTTGGGCAGTTAAACATTTCAGTATTAAAAAGTTTTCAAGATTGTTAATATGCTATCAATAAACTTATATTTTACACATCTGTTTTTCTTTCTTTCTTTCTTTCTTTCTTTTTGAGACAGGGTCTCACTCTGTTGCCAGACTGGCGTGCAGTGGTGTGATCTCGACTCACTGCAACCTCCGCCTCCCAGGTTCAAGAGATTCTCCTGCCTCAGCCTCCCAAGTAGCTGGGATTACAGGCATGTGCCACCATACCCAGCTAATTTTTGTATTTTTTGGTAGAGATGGGGTTTCATGATGTTGGCCAGGTTGGTCTCAAACTCCTGACCTCAAGTGATCCACCCCGCATTGGCCTCCCAAAGTACTAGGATTACAGGCTTGAGCACCATGCCTGGTCCACATCTTTTTTTTTTTTTTTTATCTTAGGAATCATTTATAGAACTAGAAATACCAATTAATACACTATAATCACTTATTGAGCATTTAGTATGTGCTAGGCGTAGTGTTGGTTTTCTTTTTTTCTTTTTTTTTTTGAGACAGAGACTGGCTTTGTCACCCAGGCTGGAGTGCTGTGGTGCCATCTTGGTTCACTGCAGCCTTGACCTCTTGGTCTCAAGTGATCCTCCCACCTCAGCATCCTGAGTATCTGGGACCACAGATGTGTACCACCATGCGTGGCTAATTTTTTTTGTATATGTTTGTAGAGATGGGGTTTTGCCATGTTGCCCAGGCTGGTGTCAAACTCCTGAGCTCAAGCGATCTGCCTGCCTCAGCCTCCCAAAGTGCTGGGATTACAGGTGTGAGTCACCATGCTTGCATGCTTGGGCCCATGCATAGGTTTTTGTTGTTGTTGTTGCCTTTTTAAAGGACACACATGTTTATTAGCTTACAGCTTCTGTGGAGCATCAGACTCTTGGCATAGCCTAAGTTAACTTCTCTGCTGCAGGATCTCATTTGATTATAAATGTCCAATAATACAAATGTCGTGTTTCAATGGTGAGACTGTAGTCCAGAAAAAACCAATTCCCCTATAATACATAATCTCTGCAGCCAAGCATAGTTTCTAAGGTTACATATTATTTAATCCTCAAATGACCTTGTGAGGTAGACCTATTTTTCTCCTCACCTTAAAGATGAATCAGAGGGAACAGAGGGTGAATAGTTTGTCTAAGTTCAGAGCTAATAAGTGATGGAACTAGAATTCTATGTAGGCATTCTGACCCAGCTATGCTCTTAACCACTAGATGGAAATGTGAAGCTGTCAATCTCACTGCCAGTTGTTCTCCAGGATATTGTACTAATTCTAATGGTGGGAGATGTTGGGCATATTGCCTTGAGTCGTTGATGATTTTTTTTTTTTTTAACGTCTTGTTGGCCTGTTCTGTTGTGGATAAAAATAAGCATCTCCCTTATCCCCAAGAGATTTAGTATTTAAATAGGGAAACAAAGCATTCTTTCCCATATATCCTGGCTCCAAATAACATTAATATCTACCTAGTTGCTTAAATAGTCCTTGTTTTCTCCTCAACACCTATTATTCTTACACCCTCTTTTCAGTATATTTTGAACTCCGCTTCTTCTAAGTCGGCAGCCATTTTGTAGGCTAGGCTGTCACCATCTTCCGAACCTGTCCGTGGCCTTCCCATTGATCTTTCTGTGATCCATTCTCCTTAGGGCAGCCAAGAATTGCTTATAAAATGAAAGCCAGCACATTTTCCCACCATTTAAATGCTTCAGTAGATTTCTATTACACCCCAAATAAGACAAACTCCTCACCCAGCCTGGAAGGCTCTCTCTGACATGTTCGCTGCTGCCTCCTCTAACTCTCCTTTCATTATCTCAGTCCTGTTGGGCTTCTTTCTCTCTCTCTCAAACACTCTCGATTTCCTCCTGTCTCATGACCTTTGCATTTGCTGTTCACTCTGTCTAGAAAACTCTTTCCCCATCTTTTTCACAACTAGCTCGCTCCTTTCACAGTAACTGTATCTACAGCAGCACATTTTTATTTGCCGTTTTCTTTTCTTTTTCTTTTGATGCAAGGTCTTGCTCTGTCACCCAGGCTGGAGTGCAGTGGTGCGATCTCAGCTCACTGTAGCCTCGACCTCCTGGGCTCAAGCGATCCTCCCACCTCAGCCCCCTGAGTAGCTGGGACTACAGGCACGCACCACCACACCTGGCTAATTTTTGTTTTGTTTTGTTTTTTAGAGACAGGGTTTTGCCTTGTTGCCCAGGCTTGCCTTGAACTCCTGAGCTCAAGTGATCTGCCCACCCCAGCCTTCCAAAGTGCTGGGATTAGAGGCACAAGTCACCCTGCCCAGCCCTTTTCCATTTTCTGTAGTAAACTATCAGGACCAGGACTAGGGTGCGGCAAGAGAGGGCCTTAGGGCACAAAATGAAAGGCATGTGCTTGCCAGCCTGAGAGCCAGTGCCTGTTTGCTCTTTACACATTAGGTGCCTCACTCACTGTGCCCTACACCCAGCTCTGCTCTGTTGTATCCACTGCTTATTTCTTAAACACTCTAGAATTTTCTTTGTTCCTGTGGCAGAGAACACTGTGTGTCTATCAAAATCCTTTTCTTTTGTCTCTTGGGGCTGTCCCTAGACTGTGGAGTTAGGGGTGGCTGTAGGCCTGAGTTTTGACTCATGGAATCTGGGTGTAAGTGATATATTTACTACTTCCAGGCCTGGCCCCAGTAAACCTCCTGTAGAAGAGCCGCTCTTCTTGTGTCTGCCACCTTGGTGCAGAGGATCTAGCCCTTTCTCTGAGCCTCTGTAGGATGATGGGGCCACCAGGTGAAAAGAGCTTGGGTACCTAAATGATTTTGTGAAAGTCTTCCTGCTGCAAATCTCCACTGGACTCTGCTTGAGCGAGAAAGGAAGTTTTGTGTTAAGTCACTGAGACATTGAGGTTTGTTCCTCTAAGAAGCTAGCACTGTGTGCCCTAACCAATACAGGCTCTCTTATCTCCACCAGAGTTTCTGAAACATAAGATCTAAAAGGGTGAGAGCCTTGTTTACATTATATCACCAGTGTCCAGGAGAGTGCATGTTGCAGGTATCCACGAAATAATTATTTCAACAAATGCACCATATAAATGCTAACGTAAAAACAACTCAAAAGAGAGTGCTGAAATAATGATATAGATAGGACATACATTCGGGGTTCAAAGGGGAAGGAATACTGTGGATTTCATGAAAATGGGGACTTGAGTTAGCTTATTTATTTCAAATTTTCTTTGGTAGAGACAGGATCTCGCTCTGCTGCCCAGGCTGGGGTGCTAACTCTTAAGTATATGGTATTCACTGTATATAAAGTGGTTCTTACATTTCTCAGCCAGGAGTGTTTTGAAAACATATTCCAAAGGCATAGGGCAGTGATTTCACACCAAAAGTATAGAATTGTAATAACATGTAGGCTTTTTAGGCTTATAATAGTATTTTAATCACATTAAGTCATGCCAAATCATTTTTATAGTTACATGCCTATAACTAGAAAATATTAAATTTCTTCCCTTTATTTCTTACTGATTATGTCCAGTATGTTTGAACTCTTATTTTAAAAATTTCTTAATTGATGTAACAGAAGTAATGTCTGCTTTTATTATATAGTGTAAATCATTGACTTTTTCAAGATTCGCTAGCTTGCTTTGCTTGCCTAGTTATAGAAACATTAGGTGGGGCTTGGTCGCATTCCTTCTAGGAATATCTGTGGGCTCTAAGGAGAGGGCATTGTTTCACATTGAACTGTTGATGGGAAGCATTTTCAGTCAAGAGGAAAGGTTTCCAACTCTTTTAAGAACCTGTTTTTAATTTCTTGGAAGCCTTGAGATTCTAGGTATGGAGGAAGACAGATCAGAGGAGATGAGGACTTCTGCTGATGAAGTTTCTGGGTGGATCGGGGTATGGAGTGCATCAGTGCTAACTGTGGGTGCCTTTTTCCCAAGGAGCTCTCCTGCAAGCCATGTGAGGACAGACTGTGGAGTGGCAGCAGATGACCGAGGCTGTACTATCTGTCAGATCAAGATACACTCAGTCCCCCAGTAGAGACCTAGAATACATAAAATCTAAGACCTTTGTTCCTACTCATACCCTGAAGTCACTGGTAAAAGAATGCCCTACCTAGGTTAGCACTAACAACTCTTTACTAGCTCTGCCACAAACTGTATATATGTGTATAAGAGAGAGAGGTAACTTAAAGGCACCATTTACCGTATTTCTTGCCCATTTAAAATAAAAGTTTGGACTAAATAATCTCAAGAGCCATTCTAACAATAACATTCATATTTCTATTCATCATTTGGTCCAGATATTCACACTGATTTAAAAATCTTCCATCTCTTAATTATTTGTGTAATATTGATCCAATTATTTCATATCTTTGTACCTCAGTTTTCCTCATTTTAAAATGAGAGTAATAGTAGTTATCTAGTTTATAATTTTGTCATGAGAATTAATTGGATCGTTTGTGCCAAGCCCTTGGAACACAGCAAGTGTGCAGTGACCATTAGCTGCTGCTAGTTGAAATTCCCAGTTGCTTACTTTGTGGACATTTTCTTGCTCATATTTGCTTCCCATACGAAGTTACTAATAAATTCTCCATGCTTTGGAAAAATACCATGAAATACTTTAAAATTCATTCTAATTCCAATGAATTACTAAAGTAATACTTCTAAAATATGTAGGAATTTGAGAAAAGGTACAATTTTATTAACATTGATAAAATATTAAGTATTAATAAAGCATATATTGATCATGGTTCTGAGGAATACATCCCTGTTGGAAGTCTGTGTTAAAATCATAGGTAAGTTTGAGTTTCTCACAAGAACGAGCTTTTACTTTTAAACTGGCTGCTTCTGGTGAAGAATAGAAAGTGTGCACATATACAGACACCAAATTTTGCTAGCTAAGGCGCAAAATACACTTTATAAAAAGTAATCACTTCATAGAAACATGCAAATCTAGAATTCTTAAGTCTGCATATGTTTAATTTCCTGGCTTTCTATATGATCCAGTTTCTGTATGATCTAGCTTGATATAAATAGGTTTGTTTCACTGGGAGAATGAGTCATTTTAGAAATACTCCACCAGCTGAAAAAGCTGAAAGTTTTCTTTTCATAGTTATTATCATAGCATTCTCACTACTTAAATATACATACAAACCAACATAACATGTGCATTGCTTAGTTTGGTACAAACTACCAATGAACTAGGATGGAAATGCCCCCGCCTCCACCACCCCCCAACCCCTGGCAAACCCCTTAAGAAACAAACTTAATCCTGGTTGTGCATGTGATTTGAGTTCTTTGGTGATAGTTTAATTCAAAGTGCTTAATTCAAAGACTTCAGAGACAAGAATCTTGAGCTGGAATCCCAGATGGGAGTCAGCTCTCATCATGACTATAGTCTTGGAATATTTCTGGGCCTCATGTTGAAGGAATGGATCTGAGTATTGGATTGATACTCCCTCTTCTGTTTCTGAATATTCACTATCTGTGTTTATTCACTGGAATGGTATTCAGAACTATTTCGTTCAGATGTTCCACTTGTCCTTTCACAATATGTTATATCCCAGTTCTGATAAGACCTCGAGTCTTCTGCCCCGCTCTCAAACCATTCATGCGTTGCTACTTTTATTGCTTAGGCTTTTAGGTAATTGGTAGTGTTCTTAACATTTCTTTTATGTTATTTGACTTCTGCTAGTCTACACATCTTCTGACACTGCAGGAAGCAGCCAGTTCCAAAGAAAACATTTTTTGTAGCCTTTTCCCCCACCCCTGCTGGTGGAACTGCATAACCTCAAACTTTCACTATGCCAAATTTGGAGTCTTGATTGCTACCCCTTCCTTTCCCCTCCAGCTACCTTTGTCATGCTCACTCTCAACTTGGTGACTGCCAGTGGCATGTATTCTAGATTATTTTATAGTAATAAGCATCCTATATTAACATTTAGATGAGCTCTTAAAAAGTCAACTAATTTCTATTCCCTCCCTTACAATTTCAATTAGTTTTTCTCTTTCTTTACCAAATGCATTAATTTTGAAGTTAAAGGGTACAGTGGGGCTAGAGAAGACTTTGCTCATTGCTTAAAGCCCTGCAGTGTTCTTCAGCTCTTGCATACATCCTTACACATGGTTTTGATTTTATGGTATAAGAGGGTTTTTCACTTCTTGACTCATTTGTGGCATGTTGCTATAGCCATCACTGTAATTAATCTCCCAGGAAGAAATCTGAAGGTTCAAGTCAATTAAAAAAAGTGAACCCAGGAACAAGTAGCTTAGCAACATTTTCCCTCAACCCAGAGGATTCTTTTGTCCTTGGAGTTGGAGGTAGTCTTTCTCTCTGATCTTGAAGAGCATATTCTGCTGCCTCTTTCCCTGCCTCGCCCTCCCCACCACCAACATGGAGGGTGGTGAGATGGAGCCAGATTTCAGGTCCTGTTCAACATTTACTAGGTAGTAGCAGCAGATTTCCCTGCAGACTGTTTCATTTATTCATGCTTGCAACTTACTTCTTTGCTTTGTTCATTCCAAATGGGATTTTATTAATGCCACCTTGCCTCCTTTTGTTACTTCAAAATTAAAAGTGAGGTTTTCTTTTTGTTAAACTGAAAATAACCAGCAGCATAGAATAGTAAAATAAAAATCTACATACCTATGGTCTAGAATAAAAAATTAATATATTTCCATATTTACTTTATCAATCTATATATACATACTTTCATTACTCATTGTTAGCAGGTAAACTGTAGATATTTAGAATGATCCTGTGAAAGAAACAAGGGAGTATTTAAAATGATAAATTTTACTCTTGCACAAACTCTTTTAAAATTAAGCATTGTTGTAATTAACCGATCCATACCTCAAGCCCAAAATCTTATGAAAGCCAATATTCCAGCAACTTGTTTTCATTGGGAGGCTTTTTCTAGGACTGTGGAAAGTCTGAAAATGCAATAGATATAAAGCAAATAGATCCTAGAAACAAAAGTGGTTTGAAGGATACTGAAGATTTCCTAATGTTGACTAATTATAGTAGAAAAAGTAAAACAGTGAGTGGTTTAATGATTCCCCCAACCCCTCCTGCATGAGATTATGGAATTATATACATAAGAGAGAATTTTAAATTTTATATTTTCAAGCTTAGGGTAAAAAAAGAAACAGGATGGAAATAGTTTTGGGGGGTTCTTTCTAAATGTTAGTATTTTAAAGGTACAGTAAAGCCTAAGATATATGTAACTCTATAGAATGTGTCATTTTGGCCAAAGGATTATAAATCATTCTATAAAGACACATGCAGACATATGTTTATTGCAGCACTGTTTACAATAGTAAAGACTTGGAACCAACCCACCTGCCCATCAGTGACAGACTGGATAAAGAAAATATGTTACACATATACCATGGAATACTATGTAGCCATAAAAAAAGGTTGAGTTCATGTCCTTTGCAAGGATATGGATGAACCTGGAAGCCATCATTCTCAGCAAATTGATGCAGGAACAGAAAACCAAACATTGCATGTTCTCACCCATAAGTGGAAGTTGAACAATGAGAACACATGAACACAGGGAGGAGAACATCACACACTGGGGCCTGTCAGTGTAGGGGCAAGGGGAGGGAGAGCATGTGGACAAATACCTAATGCATGCGGGGCTTATGACAGACTGGATTAAGAAAATGTGGCACATATACACCATGGAATACTATGCAGCCATAAAAAAGGATGAGTTTGTGTCATTTGTAGGGACATGGATGCAGCTGGAAACCATCATTCTTAGCAAACTATCACAAGAACAGAAAACCAAACACCGCATGTTCTCACTCATAGGTGGGAACTGAACAATGAGATCACTTGGACTCGGGAAGGGGAACATCACACACCAGGGCCTATCACGGGGAGGGGGGAGCGGGGAGGGATTGCATTGGGAGTTATACCTGATGTAAATGACGAGTTGATGGGTGCTGTAGAGTTGATGGGTGCAGCACACCAACATGGCACAAGTATACATATGTAACAAACCTGCACGTTACGCACATGTACCCTAGAACTTAAAGTATAATAAAAAATAAAAATAAAAACAGATGAAATGCAAAAGAAACAAAAAAACAACAACAAAAAACCTAGATAATGTGTTGACAGGTAAAACAAACCATGGCACATGTATACCTATGTAACCTGCATGTTCTGCACATGTATCCCAGAATTTAAATATTTTTTACAAAGATGTATGTATTCTTTAAAAAAAAAAAAAAAGTCCCAGCCAAACAACAAGGATCATTTTGGAAAGCTAAGATTCCAGGTAGATGAAAATGAATATATATATATATATATGTGTGTGTGTGTATATATATGTGTATATATGTATATATGTGTGTATATATGTGTATATGTGTATATATGTGTATGCGTGTGTATATATAGTGTGATTGGGCTGATATTCTTTTATTATACTTCAAGTTCTAGGGTACATGTGCACAACGTGCATGTTTAATACATACGTATACATGTGCCATGTTGGTTTGCTGCACCCATAAACTCATTTACATTAAGTATTTCTCCTAATGCTGTCCCTTCTCCAGCCCCCACCCTCTGACAGGCCTTGGAAGTAAAGCACTCCTCAGCAAATGTAAACGAACAGAAATCACAACAAACTCTCAGACCACAGTGCAATCAAATTAGAACTCAGCATTAACAAACTCACTCAAAACCACACAACTAAATGGAAACTGCACAACTTGCTCCTGAATGACTACTGGCTAAACAATGAAATGAAGGCAGAAGTTAGGATGTTCTTTGAAACCAATGAGAACAAAGACACAACATACCAGGATGTCTGAGACATATTTAAAGCGGTGCATAGAGGGAAATTTATAGAACTAAAGGCCCACAAGAGAAAGCAGGAAAGATCTGAAATTGACACCCTAACATCACAATTAAAAGAACTAGAGAAGCAAGAGCATACAATTCAAAAACTAGCAGAAGGCAAGAAATAACTAAGATCAGAGCCGAACTAAAAGGGACAAAAAACCCTTCAAAAAATCAATGAATCTAGGAGCTGGTTTTTTGAAAAGATCAACAAAACTGATAAACCACTAGCAAGACTAATAAGAAAGAGAGAAGAATCAAATAGATGCAATAACAAATGATAAAGGAGATTATCATCGCCAATCCCACAGAAAATGAATATTTTAAGTGTTGAAACTTTAAGAAACACATCAATTTTCTTAACATTACTAAAGTGCTATGGTTTTAATACATGAGGGTAAGAATCACTGAGATTACTTTGTGACTTTGTTATTTCTAGTTGCCGCTGTCATGCTATTGTGCAACTTAGTGAGGGATGCAAAGGGCAGGAGAGGTTGACAGCTTAGTTCCACTCCCCCTTGTCAGTGTTCTGGAGTTGGTTTTCTTAAAAGTCCCCCATGACTTTCTTACAAGTTGATGTGAAACATATAATGAGAGGCAAGGTGCTTACTGGATAGCATCCTAGGTCACAGCTATGTGTCTTTAGGAATTTGCTCAACCTCTCTTGGCCTTAATTTTCCCACCTACTAAATGAAGGCAAATAGTACCTACCTCCTTAGGATAATTGTGAGGATTCAATAGCAACACCTAAGAAGCACCTGGCATAGTACTTAGCACAAAATAAAGGCAAAAATTTCTGTTAATAATCTTCTACAGGATTATTTAACAAATACACCAAAGCAGGTCCCTTGCACATAGATATTTGTTCTCTAAAAAATAAAAATTATTTGTGTCAATCTCTTAACTTGCCCCATTACCTTGAATGAATATTATAGACACAGTAGGATCACAGCCTTCTTCTTTCTTCTTTCTTTCTTCTTTATTTCCTGAGATGGAGTCTTGCTCTGTCACCCAGGCTGGAGTGCAGTGGCATGATCTTGGTTCACTACAACCTCTGCAGTTTTGAACGTCTTGGTTCAGTGAACCAAAAGGTGTTTTGCCTCAAGCAGTTCTCCTGCCTCAGCCTCCCGAATAGCTGCGACTACAGGTATGTGCCACCATGCCTGGCTAAGTTTTTTGGTATTTTTAGTAGAGATGGGGTTTCACCATGTTGGTCAGGCTGGTCTCAAGCTCCTGACCTCAAATGGTCCACCTGCCTTGGCCTCCGAAAGTGCTGGAATTACAGGCATGAGCCACCACGCCTGACTACAGGCTTCTAAAATGCATCCACTTCACTTGAAGGAATAGAAGCACTGCTCAGCAGCCTTTCAAGAATTTTCCTGAGCATATCTCTGTACAACTTTAATTTTATTAAAAAAAATTTTCCTAAGGTGTTTTGAAGAGCATATATAGTAAAGTGTGCCAATTCTTCATCATTATCGTAAGATAGCACTTCTTTCAAGACATGAAGTCACAGAATCCCCAGAGTTTCCTTGCATATACTAGGCATGGCCTCAAACATATGAAGGATTAAGGATTGCTTAAATATGTATAACAGGATTGAAAGCTTTGAATAATGTCTTCTGTTACATGATTAAATGTCATATTCTTTAATAATACTTCATATCCTAGATAATGCTCATAACAAGTATTATAATATTGAAGAGCAGGAGAGTGATAAATATATTACCAATTGCTAGTCCTGCTTCTTTGGAGTGACCACTGGCAAGGAAATGGCTTTCTGGCAACTCAGCCCTGCTTACCACTCATGCCTCTACGTGCTACTTTCTGCTTCCAATTCATGGAGCTTCTAGGCTCATTTTTATGATTTTCTCCTTTCTCTCTCTTTAACCTTTCTTGACTTTTTCCCACTCCAGATACTTGGAATTAACTATTTTCCTTGGGAATGATTACTCTCTCTCTCTCTCTCTCTCTCTCTGTGTGTGTGTGTGTGTATTTTTTTTTGTTTTTACAGTTATATCTTCTGACTGGGTAAAAGGTGTTTTGCCTGTACAATTGAATGGTTTATTTTATTTGTAGAAAACCTGTACTGTCAATTGCCCTTAACAATTGTGTTGGGAGGGGGAATTAATAGAGTGAATATTTAAATTCTTGTTTATTTCATGTGTAACTTGGCAAAATTGCATGCCCTGATATGACTTGAATCATGCACTGTTTCAAACCAGTGGTGTGCCTGTGTAGTAAATAGAGCAGTTTTTGTTTGTTTGTTTGCAAATGATGCTTTTGTTTCAAGGTGCCCAATTTCAGCCCAAGAGAAAAGTTCACATAGTCGGATATGTTACGAGATTATTCTGTTCCTAAAGAATGGTTTAAAAAAATGATCAGTGATCAGTTTCTTTGCTAGTCTTAGTTCTCTTTATTTTACCCTTTATATCATATCATAGTCACATCTTAATGGTTTAGTCTACCACTGAATACATAATTTTCTTCCATTCTAATCTTTTGAATAGTCTAAAAATACTTGTTAAATGTTTCATGGTGTATGTGGTGTGAGAAAAATCTGTAATTGTTCTTGATTTGGACATTTCACAAAGCAATCAAACCCCAGATATTATAAGCCAAGATAAATGATAGCACATTTTATCTTTGCATTTGTGAAATCTTATTACACTGTTCTGCAAATGTATAAATGTTTTCTTTTCATAAAACCGTAGGCCTAAATTATAGCTGCCCATTAACAAATAGTTTCCATACTCTGAAATGTGTGCAGGCAAGCCTTATTCAAGCAGCAGCCACTATCATTTGCATTGTCTGAAGTAGTAGTGGGTCATTTAGCATTTAATGATACCTGTCTTGGCTTTTTCCCTCTCTAAGAGGTGTCTCATGTTTTATTGAATATTTACTTATGTATGCCTGAGATGTAGAGATTCTCCAATTCAGCAAATAAAGTTGACAAGGTAAAAAGGAAAAGACCTAAAAAGTAGCTATGTTTTATGTTACACAGTTTAATTCCAACCATATATGTGGTTGGAGATATAGCCTGGAGTGTCGACTCTGTGGCAGGCTGCATGCAGTAAACAGTTAGCAAATTGTTCACATGTTTTCCCCTGAGACACACTAATGTAAAAGTCTTTTCAATGTATGTATCAATGTAACATATACAGACAAGATGGCTATCTTTTAATGTCTAGAAAAGGTGAACATTACTCAGTTAACCTTGTGTTGCAGCTACATATGGCTCAGACATTTCTGCCCTCCCAACAAAAAAATTTGTAATACTTGTGAGTTTCAGTATTTGTGGATAGTGAATGAAACATACTTCTTTAAACTCCTGAATGTATCATGTTATATAATAAATGGAGAAAGGAACTAATGCTCTCAGAATGTTTGAATTTTGAACCCAAGTGTCTAATACATGAACTAATGTATTTTTATTAAAAATGGTCTAATAAAACTATTAATGTTATTTCTTGACCTATACAGGAATTTTGACATTACCCATTCTGACTGATGTGAGATGGTATCTCTTTGTAGTTTTGATTTATATTTCTCTGATGAGTGATAGTGAGCATTTTTTCATGTTGTCCGCTTATGTTGTCTTTTGAGAAGCCATCTGTTCATATCCTTTGCCCATTTTTTAATGGAGCTATTTGTTTTTTGCTTGTTGAATTGTTTAAGTTCCTCATAGATTCTAGATATTAGGCCTTTGTCAGATGTGTAGTTTGTGAGTATTTTCTCCCATTCTGTAGGCTGTCTGTTTACTCTGTTGATAGTTTCTTTTTCTCTGCAGAGGCCGTTTAGTTTTATTAGGTCCTACTGGTCAATTTTTGTTTTTGTTACAATTGCTTTTGAGGTCTCAGTCATAAATTCTTTGCTATGGCTGATGTCCAGAACAGTATTTCCTAGGTTCTTCAAGGATTCTTATAGTTTGAGGTCTTACATTTAAATCTTTAATCTATCTTGAGTTAACTTTTGTATATGGTGAAAGGTAGGGGGTCCAGTTTCATCCTTCTACATATAGCTAACCGGCTATCCAGCATCATTTATTGAGTAGGGAATGCTTCTACACTGATCGGAGTGTAAATGAGTTTAGTCACTGTGGAAAGCAGTTTGGAGATTTCTCAAATAGCTTAAGACAGAACTATCATTTGACCCAACAATGTCATTATTGGGTATATACCCAAAGAAAAATAACTACAAAAAAGACACATGCATGACATGTTCATCGCAGCACCGCGCACAATAGCAAAGACATGGAATCAACCTAGATGTCCATCATTGGTGAATTGAATAAAGAAAATATGGTACATATATACCATATAATTCTACACAACCATAAAAATGAATAAAATCATGTCCTTTGCAGGAATATGGATGCAGCTTTAGGCTGTTATCCTATGCGAGTTAATGTGGAGACAGAAAACCAAATACTGCATGTTCTTAACTTAAAAGTGAGAACATTGGGTATGCATAGACATGAAGATGGGACTATGAGAGTGCCATCTCTCATAGTGGCATATGGGGAGCGGTAATTGAAAAATTACCTGTTGGGTACTATGCTCACTACCTGGGTGGTGGGATTATTTGTACCCAAGACATCAGCATCATACAATATATGCATATAACAAACCTGTGTGTGTATTCCCTGAATTTAAAATAATTACAACACACACACACACACACACACACACAAACACACAAACCCTCTCCCTAGAAAAGACTTCTTCCCATCCTGATCACTTCCTAAATAAATGCACTTAGCTTTTTTTTTTTTTTTTCATACTACAGAATCAGTGATATTTTATGACTGTAAACCCACTTTAGGTAGGATAGTGGCATAACCGTTGGGACCTACAGACTTTGCATGGAGCTTGGATTCATAGAACAAAAAATCTATTAAGCTCCTACTGGATATCAGGCATTGTGCTAGAAGTGATTATTTTTACTCTTACTATTTATAAGCCAGTAAAAACATTGCTTTTGTATTGACTTTTTTTTTTTTAAAGTAGAAAACTGAGGTTTTCTTAAAACTTATTTCTAAAGCTGAGTTTGATAATAATTCCTGGTCATTAAGACAATGTTTTTGCACAAGTGGCTCTTTCATTTCACTGGTTTTGCCCCTCAGAGACTTCTTTCCTTTCCTCATCCCTGCGTGGACAGCCAGAACCAGCCTGCAGAACTTTTACATTCCTTTGCCTCATGTCTGGCTATCATAGTTGTAAAGTTCAGCCAAGTTGCCATGGGTATCTCTTTAATTTTCTTTCAGATTAAACGTGGAATGAGAGAATGTTGGCATGCCTTAGGACGAGAGGTGCTAAGACTATCTTTTGTTTTTTTCCAAGATACTTTTCCCCCCGAAAGTATATAAGTAAAAAAAAAACAAAAACAAAACAAAACAAAACAAAAAAACCAAATTAACCATTCTGTAGCAACTTAGCCAAAGAGTAGACACAATTTTAAAAATAATTTCTGTTTTGTTCCTTAGTGTGAACCAAGTATGACTTCTTTGGCACTGCTAGAGAAATAAAACAGATGAAATGTAATCCTTTACCTTGCCAGATCCAGAAAGACCACAATGGAGGTCTCTGTATGGGCAGACGAGTGCTTCTCACTGGGTTGCTATTCCTGCTTTTTATGTCTCTGAGGCTTATACTAAAAAACATGCTGGATTTTAAAGTGACAAAACATTAACATTCTATGTAAACAGAGCAAGTATTTTAATCAAAACAAACTTCCCACTACAAATTGAGTACACTTACCCTTAAGGTTTAAAAGCCCCATTTATCAAGGCTCTTGCTGTTCCATAATGGCTCTTATCTTCCACTCTTCCTCACTCACAAGCTGCCTGAGGCTGTTTGCAACCTGAGGCTGTTTGCAGTTTCACAGTCTCATTCATGCTCTCTTCCCCCACATTATCACCAGTCCACAGACCTTTGGGGTCTTCCTTCATGATCCTCCTTTAACTTCCTCACCGTAGCTCAATAGGGTTTCTCTAAACTCAGCACCAGTAGGTACCATGTGGGTGACTCATGAGCTTGTCCTTGATTTTCTTTCCTTCTCAATTACCTGACGAAGTGACCTTGAGACCCTTCAGTCTCTCAATTCTCAAACTTGAATCTCTTCTTGAATACAATTTACATTGCTCAACTGTTCCTTACCATTGCTTAGATGCACTTGTTCTTTGGCCTTGTTGTAACTACAGGTTCTTAAATTTCATTCTGGTTATTTATTATTTTTACTTTTTTTTTTTTTTTGTTAAGTCCATATCGGAGGAGTTTCTTTTTGCCTCCCAGGCTGGAGTGCAGTGGCGCATTCTCGACTCACTGCAAACTCCAACTCCTGGTTTCACGCCATTCTCCTGCCTCAGCCTCCTGAGTAGCTGGGACTACAGGTGCCCGCCACCTCGCCCAGCTAATTTTTTGTATATTTAATAGAGATGGGGTTTCACTGTGTCGGCCAGGATGGTCTCGATCTACTGACCTCGTGATCCACCCACCTCGGCCTCCAAAAGTGCTGGGATTACAGACGTGAGCCACCGCACCCAGCCCTTTTACTATTTTTTCTTTCTTAACATTGTTAGATATTGGTAGACCCAGGATTCTAAATGGACTCATGGTCATCTTCCGGGGTGCCATCTTTATTATTCTACTCCCTTCCCCTTTGACCTGTTGTGATGACAACCGCCTGCCGCCTAGGGAGGTTTAGTGTGCTTTTTGGTCTCAGTTGGGATTTAGTCTCCTTGCAGCCTCTTTTTCCGTCATTGGTTTTGGAGTCTTTATTGCATTTTCCCAATAGTGACTCTTCCAAATGGTTTCCTGCAGTATTGATCTTTACTCTGTGGTGTCTTTTATCACTCTGATAACAACCCTGTCACTTAATTTACTAATAAGATTAAAGATATTCACCGAAAGCCCACTGATCTTTTCTCTCATTCCTACCACACTTGTACTTTTCTGTTGGCATACCCCACTGTCTTCTTAAAAGCTACTTTATTCATCAATTCTTCTAAATTTATTTTTTCTTCCTATTTCAGATGAAGGTGGGGCCTGTTGCTTTTGCTATTGATCCCAACTTCTCTTCTAAACTTTGTTCTTGGATATGATCTCTTCCATGTGTATCTTCCATCCCTCATTCCCCAGCACCATCTGCTTTTTTGTTTTCAAAGAGTTTTAGGTATTCTTAATGTCATATGTTAAATAAAAATGTCCGTTGACTCTACAGCCCTTAAGACGCAGCGTATTTGCTGTTACCATTTTTTCTTTGTCCAGTTACTTGAGGGGGAAAATTATTATCCTCATAGGGCCATAGAGCTCTTCTTTTTTTCTGCCACTTTTTTTTTTTTTTTTTTTTTAACTCTTTCTAAAATGTTGTGAGGAGAAGAAACCTGATTTTTTTTGTTCACATTTCAGGGCTCTCTTCCTCAATTGTTGAACTTTCAAATCTCTCTGTAGACAAGCCCTGCATTTTCCTTTGATGCTGGAAAGCTCAATGTACTTGGCCAACTAGTCCTAAAATGATTTCTTTTCTATACACCCTGCCCCAGCCAAAACTAAACAAATGTAAAAACCCATGTCTCCAAATTACTATCTTGCTCAACATTTGAATTTGCTGTTGATTTGAGTGATACTTCAGTTCTTTTCTCCAGGTTGGAAATTTGACATCTTCAAATATTCTGTTTTAGAACTCCACACTCCATCTGTTACCAACAGCTGCTAGGTTTTGGTTCATGAGGAATCAAATCCACCCTTTGCCAAATTTCACCTTATCAGCACTCCTGCTCAGATCAATATTTTAGCTATGATTATTGCAAAAGGCTCATAACTAATTTTCCTCTGTATTTATCAGCCCCCCTCCTCCATTAGTTTTATACCTCAAACCACATTAGTCATCATCTGATTACTCTTTGGTCATGTTGTTTTCTTGCTCTCATTTTCAGTGTGATAGTTCGTGTTCTGCGTGGTGTGGACCCAATCTACAACTTTTTTCTGAGACCATCAGGGATTTACTCTGGACATTGGCTGAACTGCAGCGCTCACTGTTCCCAAGCTGCCTTGGGTTTTCTTTCCCTGTACTTTTGCGTTCATTGGTTTCTTCTTGTCTGAAGTGTCCTTCTTTCTCTTCATCTCCCTTCTGCTTTTTGAAGTCTAGCCTGTAAGACCCAGCCTAGATGCCTTCAGTGGAGAAATTCATGGATTAAAATAGGAAATTTCAATATTTATAACACACTGTCTGTTAATGTAGCTACTTTAATGCCTGTTTATACAACCTTCTGGTTGGGTGCTTTTTGAGGACTTCAGCCTTATCTATTTTCCTGTTTCTCAGAGCCTTCTAGATATGAGTGTTTAGTATCATTTTTCTTGATTAACCCCTTGATTATACTATTTATTATTTGACAGTGAGAAAGGATGTCTTTATTCAGGCTACTATAACAAAGTACCATAGACTAGGTGGCTTGTAAGCAACAGAAACTTATTTCTTACAGTTCTGGAGGCACAGAGGTCCAAAATTGGAGTGCCAGCTGGTCAGGCTCTGGTGAAGGACATCTTGGTTTGTAGACTGCCAACTTCTCATTGTATCCTCACATGGCAGAAAGACCACTGACTAACTCTCTGGCCTCTTCTTCTAAGGGCATGAATCCCATTCATGAGAGATCTACCATCATGACCTAATTTACCTACCAAAGGTCTACCTCCAGATACCATCACATTGGGGGTTAGGGCTTAAGAAGGTGAACTTAGGGGACATAAGCATCTGGTCTATAACAAAGGATACATGTGCTTGACAGCTCAGTTGTCACTGGAATGCTCCTAAGGTTGATGGGAAGAGACAGAGTTGAGGCCTGCCCACAGTGGAGGCTGGATGGGTGGGAGCCTGTTCATTATCTGGCTCTGTTTTCCCTTTTGAAAGGTACCTTAAGATAAACCACCTTTCAAACACCTTAAGATAAACCACCTTTCAAACATTGTTTTCCTTTTTTCAAAAAAATCATATATATATTTATGAAAATCCACTTTAAGCATTCTTTTATTCTAAGCACTAAAGCCAGATTGCCTGGGTTGGAATCCTGGATTTACTACTTAGTAGCTGTGAATTCTCTGTGCTTCATTTTCATCCTCTGTATAATTGAAATAATAGTACCTCATAAGATAGTCATGCATACTGAATGAGTTAATACCACTAAACAAGCGTATTGAACAGTATGGCATGTAGCATATTATCAATTACTGGGAATTCATACTACTATTAAGTAGTGAAGAATTGCTGCAAGTAAAAGGGGGAGGTATTAGAACTTGTAATTTCGAATTAGTTTTCCAGATTATTACGGTGCTGTGGTACTATATGAAGATGAGAATCACTGATCTAGGAACTTGTAAAATACAGAGCATAGTGAAAGAGAGAATAAATGGAAATGTCAGGAAAAATATTTCAATCTAGCCTTGTGTTTGTTTTGTTGTCATATACACTAGAAGACTGATCTGATTTAATTAAGTCATTCAAAATGTGGATGCTAAATTGTGATGTCTACTAGACACTTAGCAAAGCATTTATCAAATAACTTCCTAGACACTGATAATATAAATACAGTTATATTTCAGAGATAATGTGGGTTGTGTTTCAGATCACCACAATAAAGTGAGTCACACAAATTTTTGGTTTCTTAGTGCATATGTTTATACTATGCTGTAGTCTATTAAGTGAGGAGTAGCCTTATATCTAAAAAATGTACATTCTTTAAATAAAAAGTACTTTATTGCTAAAAATAAATGCATTAGCAAATCATCTGAGCCTTCACTGAATCATAATCTGTTTGCTGGTAGAGGGTCTTGCTTTGATGTTGATGGCAGCTGACTGATCAGGGTGGTGGTTGCTGAAGGTTGGGGTGCTGGTGGCAATTTTTTTTTAAAAGAAAACAACAATGTTTGCCACATTGATGGACGCTTCCTTTCATGAAAAGTTTATTTGTAGCATTGTGATGCTATTTGATAATGTCTTATCCGTAGTAGCACTTCTTTTAGAATTGAAGTCAATCCTGTCTAACCTTGCCACTGCTTTAATTAACTACGTTTATGTAATATTCTAAATCATCTGTTGTTTCCATGATGTTTATAGCATGCTCACCAGGAGTAGATTCCATCTCAAGAAACAACTTTCTTTGCTTATCCATAAGAAGCAACTCCTCATACATTCAACTTTTATGAAATTGTAGCAATTCAGTCAAATCTTCAGGCTTCACTTCTCAGTCTAGTTCTCTTGCCATTTCTACCATGTCTGCAGTTACTTGCTCCACTGAAGTTTTGAACTCCTCCTATACATGAGGGCTAGAATCCACTTACCTCCTGATAATGTTGATATTTTGACCTTCTCCCATGAATCACAAATGTGCTTAATGGCATCTAGAATGGTGAACCCTTTCCTGGAGGTTTTCAATTTACTTTTCCCAGATTCATTAGAGGAATCACTATATATGGCAGCTGTAGCCTTATGAAATATTTCTTTTTTTTTTTTTTTTGTTTGAGACGGAGTCTTGCTCTGTCGCCCAGGCTGGGGTGCAGTGGCAAGATCTCCACTCACTGCAAGCTCTGCCTCCCTGGTTCACACCATTCTTCTGCCTCAGCCTCCCGAGTAGCCGGGACTACAGGCGCCCACCACTGCGCCTGGCTAATTTTTTTTTTTTTTTTTTGAGACGGAGTCTTGCTCTGTCGCCCAGGCTGGGGTGCAGTGGCTGGATCTCAGCTCACTGCAAGCTCCGCCTCCCGGGTTCAAGCCATTCTCCTGCCTCAACCTCCCGAGTAGCTGCGACTACAGGCGCCCGCCACCTCGCCCGGCTGGTTTTTTGTATTTTTAGTAGAGACGGGGTTTCACCGTGTTAGCCAGGGTGGTCTCGATTTCCTGACCTCATGATCCACCCGTCTCGGCCTCCCAAAGTGCTGGGATTACAGGCGTGAGCCACCGTGCCCGGTCGAAATATTTCTTAAATAATAAGACTTGAAAGTTGAAATTACTCCTTGATCCATTGGCTACAGAATGGATCTTGTGTTAGCAGGCATGAAAACATGAATCTCCTTGTACATCTCCATCAGAGCTCTTGGTTGACCCAGGTGCATTGTCAATGAGTTAGGTCTCAACAGTGGGTTTAAAACCTTCAGTAAGCCATGCTGTAAACAGATGTGCTGTCGTGGAGGTTTTGTTATTCCATTTATAGAGCACAGGCAGAGTAGAGCTAGCATAATTTTTAAGGGCCACAAGATTTTCAAGGTGTAAATGAGCATTGGCCTCCATTTCAAGTCACCAACTGCATTAGCCCCTAACAAGAGAGTCAGCCTGTTCTTTGAAGTTGGACATTCACGTCTCTCCAGCTATGAAAGTCCTGGGCGGCATCTTCTTCCAATAGCAGGACGTCTTATCTACATTTAAAAATCTGTTTTTAGTGTAGCCACTTTCATTTCTTCATTAAGTCTTCTAACAACTTGCTGTAGCTTCTACATCAATATTTGCTGTTTTACTTTGCCCTTTTATGTTGTGGAGGTGACTTCTTTCCTGAAACCTCATGAACCAACCTCTGCTAGCTTCAAATTCATCTTCTGCAGCTTCCTCACCTCTCTGTCTTTATAGAGTTAAAGAGAGTTAGGGTCTTGCTCTGGATTAGGCTTTGGCTTAATGGAATGTTCTGGCTGGTTTACTCTTCTATCCAGACTTCTAAAACTTTCTCCACATCAGTAATAAGGCTGTTTCACTTATCCGTGTTTTCACTAGAATAGCACTTTTAATGTTCTTCAAAAACTTTTCCTTTGCATTCACAACTTGGCTATTTGGCTCAAGAGGCCTAACTTTTGACCTACCTTGGCTTTCAACATGCTCTCCTCACTAAGCTTAATCACGTCTAGTTTTTGATTTAAAGTGAGAGACATAGGACTCCTCCTCTTCAATACTTAGAGGCCACTGTAGGGTTATTAATTGTCTTAATTTCAATATTGTTGTACCACAGGGTATAGGGAGGCCTGAGAAGAGAGGGAGAGAGATAGAAACATTAGTGGAGCAGTCGAAACACACAACATTTATTGATCAAGTTTGCCATCTTATGTGGGTGCAGTTTGTGGTGTCCAAAAACAATTACAATAGTAGCATCAAAGATCACTGATCACAGATCACCATAACAGATTAATAATGAAAAATTTAAAATATTGCAAGCATTACCAAAATGTGATAGAAGAAGGGAGCACATGCTGTTAGAAGAATGGTGCCGATAGACTTGACGTAAAGTTGCCAGAATCCTTCAATATATAAAACAACTTTCCTCCCACCTCACCCCCAGCAAGAATCCTGCAATATCTGTGAAGACAGTAGAGTGAAATGCAAGAAAATGAGATATGTTTGTAACATGTGGTCTTTGTTTTGGGACTGTTCAAACTTGTGGGACAAGTGGGTAAATGCATAGCTACAGCCTAACATTGAAAAACACCATAGACACAGGCATCACACAGGTCTCTGTGATGTGCCACAGGGTTCCTTGCCTGAATGACAGTTGAGGTCTTGACAGAAATGGTTGTCATAGGTGCAGAAACTTGAAAGATGGCAGAATTTTGCAGAGGGCAGAGAGAATCTTTTGCTATAGATGTTAGCATATTTTCAGTAAACCACGCTGTAAACAGATGTGCTGTTATCCAAGCTTTGCCGTTCCATTTATAGCACACAGGCGGAATAGATTTAGTATAATTCTTAAGGGATCTAGGATTTTTGGAATGGTAAATAAGCATTGGTTTCATTTAAAGTCACCAGCTGCATTCCTAATGAGAGTCAGCCTGAAGTGGGGTGTGTTTTAGGTTTTTAGTTTTATTTGCTTTACCAGTATCCCTAAGGATAGCACATCACCTGTATTGATTTACCTGGCATGAAGGAAATGCCTATTGCTGATTCTACCAAGTTTTCAAAAAAACACTTTGAATTTTAGAACAAACTGAAAAGTTGCTGTCTAGTGCTTGGAGGATAATATGCCTAGATTCATAAGATGCCTCTGGGTCTCTATCTTTGTAATGTATTTACCAAAATCATGAAAAATGTTTTTATTAGCTAGCATATAGATAGACTTGGTGGTTCCCAAACCTGCAAATGGTGGGAGTAAACCAGGGAATATTTGGTGACTGGAGAGCCCAGTTCCCAATCCAGGGAAACTAAAACAGTCTCTTCTGGGGCAAGCTCAGATTCTATTTCTAGGAATCACCTGTAATCACAGCACTTTGGGAGGCCAAGGTAGGCGGAACACGAGGTCAGGAGATCAAGACCATCCTGGCTAACACGGTGAAATAAAAATACAAAAAATACAAAAATATTAGCCGGGCGTGGTGGTGGGCACCTGTAGTCTCAGCTGCTAGGGAGGCTGAGGCAGGAGAATGGTGTGAACCCAGGAGGCGGAGCTTGCAGTGAGCTGAGATTGTGCCTCTGCACTCCAGCCTGGGCGACAGAGTGAGACTCCATCTCAAAAAACAAAACAAAACAAAAAAAACACCAAAAACTGGTGAGGAATCAACATTCACTATACACTTGTGCTACTGATGTGGAAACTACTAATTGTGTCTGTGTTACTATTAATTCATACCCAAAGGTGAGACTAAACACCGTAAGAAACTCCCAAAAAAAGAGTTGATGCACAGTAGGAAGTCTCACCAAATTGTTGACTTGTTCTCACCTGGTGGCTCACTTATACTAAAATAGTGCTATAAGAGACAGTAATTCCAACATAATAGTACAATTCAGAAAAGCATTCTATTTTTTTTTTTTTTTTTTTTTGAGACGGAGTCTCGCTCTGTCGCCGGGGCTGGAGTGCAGTGGCCGGATCTCAGCTCACTGCAAGCTCCGCTTCCCGGGTTTACGCCATTCTCCTGCCTCAGCCTCCCAGGTAGCTGGGACTACAGGCGCCCGCCACCTCGCCCGGCTAGTTTTTTGTATTTTTTTTTTAGTAGAGACGGGGTTTCACCGTGTTAGCCAGGATGGTCTCGATCTCCTGACCTCGTGATCCGCCCGTCTCGGCCTCCCAAAGTGCTGGGATTACAGGCTTGAGCCACCGCGCCCGGCCCAGAAAAGCATTCTAAAGCTCTATTGCTACTTCTAGATTCTCAGGTAATCATTTGGTCTTTTGTCTCCATTATATTGTTTCATTGGAAAAGGATTCAATCTCTGTTTCCCAGCTCTTTTTTCTCTTCCTACTAAGTAAGCAAAGGTCAAAACTTGGAAGATGTATTTCCCTAGAGTGAACTTCCAATCAATTTTATTAATATAAAACATTTATGTGTTATCATAGAATGGAAAACAAGACAGTATTTAGGGAAAACAGTTGGTAATATTGCTCAAAACATGAAGATAATAAAGCTTAGCTTCTGTGTAGGAGTGCGACTGGTCACAGGTTATCACAAGGTTAAGTGTTCTGTGCATGCACACCTATCTTTTCTTGATATTTAGTGCACTTCACAGACTGGCCGTTTCACAATTTGATGATGACATAGCTTTGACCACAACCAGGGGACAGCAAAATCTCCTATTTTGATGCTACTGTGGACCCACACCTTCTTGGCTGAGCCTCTGTAATTGTTATTCTGAGTCTTAAATAGAAGGGACAAAACAGGAATTGAGAATTTTATTATGAAATATTTCAGTCAAACCACAAGTAGGAGATACCTCCTACATCCATCACTCAGATCCAACATTTTAAAATGTTTTTCTGTATATGCTTCATCTGTCCTCTCCCTTTTGTCTCTGGCAAAGCATTTTAAAGCAGATCTCTCATATAATGTACTTTATCCTAACATACTTCCTTCTTTATGTATAAAATGTTCTTTTACAGCCACAATGCCATCATAATACTTACTATAAAAATTAACAGTAATTCCTCAGTGTCACTGAATATCTACCACAACCAAATTCCTCAGACTATTTCAAATATATATGTGTGTGTGTGTGTGTGTGTGTGTGTGTGTGTGTATATACATATATGCGTGTGTGTGTGTTTAAAATAGTTTATGTGCATCAGAATCTTAGGTGGGGAAAAGGACATTTTAAATACATATTTAAAGAACACTTTATTCTTTATGTAAATAGAACAAGTAAGGAGGGGGAAAAACCCCCAGAACCTCATGGGATTTCTTGGATATTTTGTGGAAGGAACTAATACTTTCTTTCAATTTTCTGTCCTTAAGGAGCATTATGATCTATCCCCTGAGAATGAGCGATCCGATGCACTTTTTAAACAATGTAAACCACAGTTTCTGGTTTAATGAGAGATTACTTTTCACATTGCGTTCCATGTCAGCACAGATGCCATGATTTCATGTTCTAAAGTTAGTCCTGCAATTACTGTTTTGATTGCTCTTAGAAAAATGCACACAAAGAATACAGTGACTCAGCGAAGGGTGTTGCCAGTGGGTTGTAGTTTTTAGGTTTCAGATATGATGGAATTACACAAAGAATGTACAACTTGGTGTTGCATTTTTTCTACTCCCCATGCCTTTCTTTCCACACAATGCCACCAGCACCAAGTGTGCCCAGCCTCCTTTCCAAGACATTGAAGAGTCTGGAAAGCACAGTATACAAGTAAATTGTAAAAACTCCATAGCAAGAGCTGCTTTTTAATAAGAAGTTCTCAGTTCTCTTGTCATCACAAAGACTTGTAAGGCTATACTTTAAAAAGATAATTCAGTGACTCCAAAGAGATCTGCTGTTGAAAATAAATTGATGCCCATGTGGCACCTCAGTCTCTGGGGTAATTGAATATTTTTATTCCAAATATGTGAGAGGACACTCTGACTTGAAAAAGACGTGGCATCTGCCTCTCAGGCATGCTTATCTTCCACAGAGGGATGAACGCAGGTTATGGAGAAGATTAGTGGGTTAGAGGGGACGAAGGTAGAATCTGAGAGCCCAGTTAGATATTCTTACAGTGATCTAGGCGCAAGTTAATTAGTAGCTAGACTGGGGTCATGGCATTGGGCACCAATAAGAGATGCTGGAAAGCTTTAGAAATGTCCGCTCACATTGATGACATACAGGCCCTTGGAGATGAAAGAAGGTGGTGGTGATCAATAATTTTTTGCTGCAGTATACAATAAGAAATGCTAGACTGGGCGCAATGGCTCACACTTGTACCCTCAACACTTTGGGAGGCTGAGGTGGGTGAATTGCTTGAGGCCAGGAGTTGGAGACCAGCTTGGGTAACATAGTGAGACCCTGTATCATCACCAGATTTTAAAAATTAGCTAGACATGGTGGTATACTCCTATAGTCCTAGCTACTCTGGAGGCTGAGGCAGGAGGATTGTCTGAACCCAGGAGTTTGAGGCTGCAGTGATCTATGATGACACTACTGTACTTCAGCCTGGGTGATGGAGTGAGGCCCTGCCTCTTAAAAAATTAAAAAGGAAAAAAAAATCCTGCTTATGATGCTTCTGAAAAGAGACAGCTGGTTGGTAGTGGGAGGCTGATTTTTGTTTATTCTAATATCTTAATTTTGAAATAATTGACAAGGGGAAATATTAAGTATGTATCTAGGGTATGTGGCTAGGACACAAAATAGAAATGAATTATTGATTTGGAAGATAAGTAAAGCTATTTATCCATTTATTCATTTATATAACTACATTAATGTACCAGAAACTGTATTAAGGTGACAGAGATAAAAATTTAAGAGTGTTTGCTCTGAAGGAGTTCATCATTTAGTGAGAACAAAGATGAATGAATGTATCCTTGGATAGACAATCTGAGAACTATGTGTGTTATTAAATGCTATGTGTGTTATTAAATATATAGTGATTTCTAAATCTGGCAGTTTCAATAGATTTTTTTTTTTCTGAAACTTCCTTTCCTCTTCTTTGCTTTCCTTTTCTATTCTTGTTTTCCTATTCTATTATTTTTCTTTATAAATTTCTTAACTTTATAGTAGGACGAGTGTGCAAGATGTTATACAGAAGTTGTTGAATTTAAGAGGCAGGATAGGGTCAGAGCTTGTATTTGGTCTGTATGCCTGTGGTCCAGCCATAGCTGTAGCTATGGCTACAACCTGTACAAGCTGAGTGATGATGTATTGGCTGACTACCTTCCTTCCCCCCATCCCCTACTGTTCCCTGCCAATCTAAGCCACCATTGTAGCTGGTGGGACAACTAATTGTGTTACAGGTAAGGTGTGGGGCATCAATCCTATTCTATTCCTCTTCTTTTTTTTCCCTCTTCTTTTCCACTTGTGCTAGAAATGGAGAAAGCTAGTCACTGTATCCAAAAGATTGCAAATAACCTCTGCAGATTGATGTATCTCCTGTTCAAGGTCATTTTTTTTCCTCCTTCATTTACAGAGAGAAACAAATTGGAAACAAAGTTCACTAACCAAAACTTCAAACTTTAACATTCCCAGTATCAGTAAACATTGTTTTTAATCTATTCATTTGTGGTTGATATTAAATGTTCAGTGTATGAAGTTATGGCCTTTTACCTTTTTTAAATGTAGTCTCATTCAGGTGATATTTAATACTTACATTTATCTTATCTTGCAAGAGCTTTTGCAAATGTAAAGCTTTAGTCTTTTAAAAAATGCATTGATAATCTACTTTGAGTTTTTCAAAGTGCATGGGATGTATAGTATTTTTAATGATCAGTAATAAACATTACAATTTTTTAAAAAGTTGGTAGCGTAATAAGGCCATTTAGTTACACCACAAGAAAGGAAAACTCATAATGGACTCCATCTGTTTACTCTTACAACTTCCTGAGTCACGTTTTCTGCACCGTGTAATGGTGATCCATTAGTGATGCAACATCTTTGGGATCTTTTAAGTACCCTCTTTATAGCCACTATTTGAAGGAAGATTAATCTGGTAGTGTGTTCAAGCCTATAACACCATGATTTATAAATAGACTGGTTCAAATTATGCTTGTTTCAGTTTAGAAATGTAACTTACATGCATATCCTGTGAGACATAAGAATAATTTAACAATGGAATTGATTGAACCTGAACAAAATCAATCAATGGGAGATACTTTCTCTCCATGGTTGTATAAAGTAGTCATCTTGATCCTTCAAGAATATTAATCCAGTAGTATAATCATCAGTGGCAAAATATTTGCCATTTTTTCAGGGACTTTGGACAGCCTTCAGTGATTTCCATGAATGTGAAATATGCTCGATAAAATGTAACCTATTTTAATACTATACCTTCTGAAGGAAGCAAACTCAGTCATTAACAGAAATGTAAGAAAAGGAACAATTTCATAAAATGGAATGGCTTTTCTTATGAGTTTTAATTGGGCTTTCTTAGAGTTCTTATTTTCTTCAACTGGCTGGATTAGGAGTCCCTCCCTCTACCCCTGGACCCACTGACTTCCCATAGATGCTTAGATACACGTTTATCATAGCACTTACCCAGCATTTTGGTTTTATTTTCATAAGAATCCTAAGTGACTAGGGCATATTTAAGCCAGCAGATTAAAGGATGGTGTGTATCCTACCTCTAGTTAATTTCCCCAGTAATTTCTGGGCATCACATGCAGTCACCACATGGCAGTCATTATGGCTTTCCTCCCTTGCTTGGGCACCCACTTGTCAATGTCTGTGGCGCTTGAAGTCATTTAGGGAAGCCCCATCATGGCCACTGCTTCTACATTACAGATACCAGGCCGGCAAGACCAGAGTCTAGCTTCAGAAATGTCGCAAGTCGCTAATGCCAGGGTCATGCTGTCTTCCAGTTAGAGTCAGAGACACTGGCACCCTCCCAAACTTGAAGCTGTAGTTTGGGTCACATGAATGAATACTGCTTGGCTTTCTCCAGCAGAGTGTGTCCTCAACCAGCTCATCCAGCTACAGTTTCTCACCCTCCTAGACTGGAACTGAAATCGAATCCAGAGGGCCTGGCTAACATCATATGCCTAGCTGTCTTTTGTTTTTTGTTTTGTTTTGTTTTTTTCCCATCTATCCCAGGACCCTACTTTCAAAACTTCTGTCTACGACCCAGGTACCAAACAAAATTGATATGGAGGCGAGACGAAGGGAGAGGGTCATTTCTGTTATTTAAAAAAATGTTTGAACTCTAGATGTTCAAATTTAGATAAGTTTTAAATGCATGCTTGTGTCCCTCATTAGATTCTGGACTTTACAAGGACAAGGACTATCTTTATCTTTGATCCCTGGCACTTAATACAATGTTCAGAGTCAAAATTAATTGAAGGAAGAATTATTGCAATGTCTCAGTCAGACTTAATAGTTTTCACAACTCATTTCAAGCTGTAATAACTCCTGTCAGTACCCTCTTCTTCTTGTCCACTAAAGAATATTAAATTTGTAAATATTCTTACTGCTCAAGTTCTATTTCAGGACTCCTTTTAGTGGAAAAAATGTTTGGTGCATCTTTTATTTCCCTTGAGTCACCATTGTTCTTGGGAATGCTGTGATAAATGTTGTCTTGCAGATTCTTTGCAGTGTAAGAGCTTTGTGGTAGGTGATGCTTCCTGGGCCTCCAAATTTGTAGCAAATTAAAAATGATTTTTGTGGGCATGTGGAATCCATGAGTAGAGCACATCTTAGCTGTTGATTTTATATGTCTACAGGAATTTACTTTCAAAAATATTAATTTGTATTTTGCTATGGTATTTAAATCGATAACAGCCACTTATGTGCTAGGTGTTGGTAATAAACAGCATCTAACCATAACCCTTGCAGCAATCCTTAGAAGGGGGTTGGATAACTTTGTAAAGGGCCAGAGAGGAAATATTTTAGGCTTTGAAGATCATATGATCTCTGTGGCAACTCCTCATTTCTGCCATTGTAGTGCAAAAGCAGACACAAACAATATGTAAAGGAATAAGTATGGCTGTATTCAGATAACAACATTTTACTTAAAAACATATGGTGGGCTGGGTTTACCCTCCTCTAGTAAGTACCAGCACTAGAATTTGAACTGACTTCACGTCATGATTAAAAAAAAATCAGTAAGATATTTGTTCTCTCAGTTATGAATGTTTGGTGCCTGCAAGGCCCTGTACAATGTGCTATGAAAGTGAGACAGGCCAAGTTTACAGCTTCCTATAGTTTACAGGAAGAGGTAGTCAATGAACAGCATTCCTCTTACTTGTCCAAGTTATAAAGGATGACAAGGCATCATGATTTCCAGATGACAAATGAACACTTTTCTTACCTGTAAAGTTGGTAATAGAGAACATACTACAACAAATGAGACAGGCTGGTCCAGTTAGGCACAGACAGTGTAGATGACCACAGGGCTCCACATGGAGGCCAACTTTTGTAACACTTCAGAAATGGCAAGCAAATTCCAAAGAAGGATGGAGAGAGCTGCTGGTCTACCATGCACAGTTCCTTGTTCCAAATTTCCCAGACAGAGAACTCTCCTCCCCTTTGGAATCATCAGTGAGAGGGAGGAAAATGTGAATAATATGTGAACAGGTGTCTACTCCCCATTAAGGAAAGATCAGGAGTGGGGAGAAAGTGTCCTGCCTCCTCCTGTGTGATGTAGAGCAAGCAGTAGAAGGGAGAGAACAACTAAGTTGCTTTGGGATTTACAGTAAAAAGAAATTACTTCCAGGATTGGAGAAAAGGAAGCAATTGACAGAGAAGATGGCATTTGGAAACACTCTTAACAATCTTCACTTGGATGTGTCAGACAAGGGGGGGTAAGGTAAGCCAGAGAAAGGAAATGTCAGAAGCACAGAGCAGTTTGGGGGGTCAAGAAGGTCAGTTGCTAGGTCAGAGTTAAGGTGACCAAATGTCCTGATTTGCCTAAGACTCTGGGTATCAGTAGTGAAGATCTCACATCCTGGGAACCCCCCAGTCCTGGGTGAACCAGATGGTTGGTCTCTTGAGTGTCAGCCTAAGAACTTGGAACTCCCATTCGTTGAGTGGTAGAATATGTAGAATGGCTTCATGTAGGGCTGGTCAAAATTACCACACCCTGAACTTCTTGATATCGTTACTTCCTGGGGTGAGTCACTAGGCTGGGAATGAAAGGTGAGAGGCCAAAAGCTGTTAATCGACATTGGGAACCATTGAAGGTTTTTGAAATGTATGAAGGTTACATTGACTCTTAGAGTATAGAAATGTATAGAAAGAAGCTCAGGAACTGTTTAATATAAAACCAGAGGAAAACATATTAGGGGTGAAATAAAATATTGAGATGTATTCTCTTTTTGATAAAGATGAAATATTAAATAATTATCATGAATCCCTTTTTATTTTCCCATCAGCCTCTGAAAAAGAGTTATTTAGAATTCAATCCCTAAAACTATCCTGGTATGTTCATTCTAGTAGATACTGTTGGTTTGGAATGAATAGTTGTATAATTGAACTTTTTAAAAAAAATATAAACACTTTGCTCTTGTATTTTCCCAAATAAAAATGCTTTGGTAATAAAGAATGCATTTCTAGTAAGTTTCTTGAATTTTTACTTAAGGATTGTTTTCATTATCATTATTGTATGTTACACCTAAATCTGGTCATTGTACCAGATAGATACTTCATTTGGAAAAGCCTACCAGGTAAAGCTTGTATGGTGGCTTGTTATTGGCACCGAACTAATGGACAGAATGAACCAGATGTAGCAGTTTAAGCATCTAGACAATGTCTTTCATTCAATAACTACTTGTTAATGAGTTAATCAGTTGGATAAATCTAACTACTGAGAATCCGAAGAGGAAAATGTGACATGTTTGAGCATGTTTGTCTTTTAAATGATGAGCTTTATTATTTAAGAAATATCAGAAGTTGAACTTAGGTAATCAGAAGTTTTATATAATATAGAAATGATGTAGAAATCTGATGATTTGAAAAAACCAGGAGCAGTTTCACAAAACTACTTCATATTAATTGCTATAGATTCTTAAAGGAAATTTTGTCAATTATTTTGAATGGATTGGTTGGTTATTGCTTTTCCTGCGTATACTTGGATTGACTATATTGTTTACTTTTTTACTTTGAAATAACTTCAGACTTTACAGAGAAGTTAAATTATGCACATAATTCTTGCATGCCATTTATTCAGATTCCTTAATTGTTTGTTTTGTTTTTTGAGATGGAGTCTTGCTCTGTCACACAGGCTGGAGTGCTGTGGCATTATCTCAGCTCACTGCAACCTCCATCTGCTGGGTTCCAGCGATTCTCCTGTCTCAGTCTCACAAGTAGCTAGGAGGCGCCTGTCACCATGCCTAAGTTTTGTATTTTTAGTAGACATGGGGTTTCAACATATTGGCCAGGCTGATCTCAAACTCCTGACCCAGTTTATCTGCCTGCCTCGGCCTCCCAAAGTACTGGGGTTAAAGGCATGAGCCACCGCTCTTGGCCTTGTTAGTATTTTACCACACCTCATACTTGCTATATTATCTATTTCTCTATTTTTTCTGACATTTTATAATTTGGAGACATGATTCTCAGTATCAGTGCATATTTCCTAAAAACAAAAAGGACCTCATTTATAACCACAATGAATTTATTAAAATAAGGAAACTAGCACTGATACAATACTGTTATCTAGTCTAGATAACATTCAAATTTTGCCAATTGCACCTCTATTTTTTGTAGTACAAGAAAAAAATTGTTTTAGATCTAATTCAAGATCATAGATTGCATTTAGTGGTCATGCTTTATTCTTTTTTAATTTGGACCAATTCTTCAGCCATTCTTTGTCTTTTCATGACCTTGACATTTGAAGAATCCTGGCCAGTTATTTCTGTACAGTATTCCTCAACTTGGATTTGTCTGCTGTTTCTTCATGATTTGATTGAAGTTCTGTGTTTTTGCCAGGGATACAACAAATGTGCTATTGTGTTCTTTTCAGTGCCTCATAACAGGAAGCGCATTCTAGTGATATTAACTTTGATCACTATGTTAAGGTTTCTTGTTTGTAAAGTTACTAGATTTCCCTGTGGAATAAGTATCTTGTGGGAGATACTTTGATATGATATAAAATCTTGTTTCTCATTGTATATTTACTCAGTGGTTTTAGCTAGCACCTGAAATAATTATTACTATAATGATTGCCAAGTGGTGGTCTTCTAATTTCTCATTAATTTTATTAACTGGAATTCTGCAAGGAAGAGTTTTTGGCCAGGTGTGGTGGCTCACATCTGTAACTCCACCACCTTGGGAGGCTGAAGTGGAAGGATTGCTTGAGCCCAGGAGTTTGAGACCAGCCTGGGCAACACAGTAAGACCCTCTTTCTTAAAAAATCGGCCAATGTGGTGGGGTGCATCCATAGTCCCAGCTACTTGGGAGGCTGAGATAGGAGAATTGCTTGAGCCCAGGAGGTTGAGGTTGCAGTGAGCTTGTGATTATGCCACTGTACTCCAGCCGGAGGGACGGAATGAGATATGTCTCAAAGAATAAAAAAATCAGGAGGAGCTTTTCCTTGTCCTTGTTATTTATAGCAGTATAGATTCATGGTTTATTTTATTCAATGGATTATAATCTCTTACTGTCATTTATTCTGTTGCTCACATTGTCCCAGGATGGACATAGACACTTGTACCTCCTTTAAACTTCTGTTTGACATGTTCCATCATTTTTTGAACACTTTGGTTTTCTCTGGCACAGTATGTTTTAGGTGGATTTTTACATTCTGTGACCTAGCCTTGGAATAAGCATTTCTCCAAGGGGCTCCTTTTAGTTGAGAATGGTATTTAGAAAACAAAATCTGGTTGCTGGATATGCTCATTACTACTGGGGTGTTATTACTTCTGTGCCTTCTCAGCAAACAGAGCTAGGAAGTATAAGTGTGTATATGTATGTTTGCATGCATATGTATGTGTATATACACATTTATACATATATACACTTATAAATTTGTTTCTGTTTTTATTCCATTTTTGAGTTGCTTCTTCCCTATCCTTGCTTTTTTGAGACAGGGTCTTGTCGCCCAGACTGAAGTAAAGTGGCATGATATTGGCTCACTGCCCCTCTGCCTCCTGGGCTCAAGCAGTCTTCCAACCTCAGCCCCCCAAGAAGCTGGAACTACAGGTGTGTGCCACCACACCTGGCTAATTTTTGTGTTTTTAGTAGAGACGGTGTTTTTGCATGTCACACAAGCTGGTCTCAAACTTCTAGACTCAAGCAATCCACCCACTTTGGCCTCCCAAAGTGCTGGGATTACAGGCATGAGCCATGATGCCCAGCCTATCCTTGTTGTGTTTATTATGTGTTGAGTACATAAAATATTAACATGATTCTGAAGATCAGAACAATAGAAAGAGGTGTGTGTGCTTTCCATACCCCATCCCTTCTACTCTGTTCACATTTGCCTATCTCTCACTCTGTTTCCACCTGTCCACTGTAGGTAACCAATTTCTTTTGTTTCTTGTTTATTCATCTTAGATATCTTTTGGTACAAATCAATAGATGTGTATATTTTATTTTCCTTTTGTTCTGCTATCAAAGATAACATACATTAGATACTCATTTGCACTGAGATTTTTTTTTTTTTTTTACTTAATAGTATATGTTGGAAATAACCCCATGTCAGTTTGTAGATTTTCCTCATTACTTTTTAGTGGCTTTGGTTGCAGTGTACTACGCTGCATGGAAGTACTACAGCTTATCTAATTACTCTCCTGCATATGGGCATTTAGGTTGCTTCTAGTAGTTTGCAGGTGCAGACCGCAAAGAATAACTTTGTACCAAGTGTGTTTTCAGGTTAATATTTTTATTTCATTGAAGCAACTCAATTCAACTTTTTTTCAAGCTGTCCTTGGAGAGAATTAGAGTTATATATATGTCAGCTTTTTTTTATTTCTTTGGAAGTACCCTCTTTTATTTCTTTTGAATACCTTTGGAATAAAATTGTCAAATTCCCCTACTTTTAAATACAGGGACACACCATATTTGGACAACACACCATGAAATTTTAGTAATTTAATTCATGTTTAATGTGTGGTCAAAAGAGCCCTTATGCTTCCTGGCTTTTTATTATCTTAGGTAATCTGAGTGGCTTCTAACGAGAGGTTCTAAAAGAATTTGGGTAACTGGTTTTATAGCTGTAATTGAGACACAACTCTGCATAACTCCTTCCATCCACCACTTCCTCCTCCCCATACAGGATACAGGCCTTAAAGAACACAAGCCTGGCCATCTACTTCTCCAAATTAATACTTGTGCTTTTATTGTCAGTAGCCTTAGAGACAATGTATTTCCCAAACACTTGTTTGTCTAATATCTATTACCTGTGGCCATAACAGAGTGTCCTATTTGTGAATAGAGCCATATATATTATGGATTTACAAATAAAGATATTTACAGAGCTGCTCTGCAACACCTTCAGTAACCCCACTTTTCTATTCAATTCTCACTACCTAAGAGGAAGCCAATCTTAATTTTATTTTTACATCCTTTCTCTTGTGTTCACATTCTGCTGGTTTATTAACTCTGAATTGAAAATCAAAGCCTATCATTTTAGTTCAGATGCCATGTGTTGTGCTTTATCTGATCCTCATGCACTTGAACTCGGGTTTCCTTGACAAAGGCTCCCTTGTTTCTAGGTGGATTGACTTTAACCAGAAGCTGGTGCTTTCTAAGCTCTGTATTTGAATGGGTTCTGGGGGTAATGTGGCATGCTCCTCAGGGATGCTTAAATACTAGGACATTTTTCTCAATGTGGAATTTCCTGAATTTGATTAAAGTGATATAATTTTATTCCCTCAAATAACTATGAAGAGAGATTGTTCTTAGTATTTCTGAAGAGTAAACTAATAAGAGTATGAATGCTAAAGGAGTTTAATTTGAAAACTTGATTGAGTCATTTTATTATAAGAAATCAATCAGTGAATCTCCCTCCATCCTTTCATCTCTCTTCATTCTCATTTTAGTTACACTTGTAATACATAAATATATCCTCAGGTGTGTGGGGCGGGGAGAATAAAAAGCATCTCTCTTATGTCCCTTTTATTTCCCTTCTCCAGATACAATGACTGTTTTTTGTTTTTGTTTATATTTTTGTTTTTGAGACACAGTTTTGCTATTGTTGCCCAGGCTGGAGTGCAGTGGTGCAATCTCAGCTCACAGCAACCTCTGCCTCCTGGGTTCAAGTGATTCTCCTGCCTCAGCCTCCTGAGTAGCTGAGATTACAGGCATGCACCACCACGCCCGGCTAAATTTGTATTTTTAGTAGAGATGGGGTTTCTCCATGTTGGTCAGGTTGGTCTGGAACTCCCAACCTCAGGTGATCCGCCCACCTCAGCCTCCCAAAGTGCTGGGATTACAGGCATGAGCCACCACGCCCCATACAACTGCTGTGTTTTTAAACTTATTGTTTGTATTTAAGATGTTCAACATGTTTTGATATACAAATACAGAGTAAAATGATTACCCAAACAGATTTACATATCCATCACTTTCCATAGTTATGTGTATTAAGGGCAATGAGAATATAAATTTCTGGTATTTTCTTGTGTTTATACCTACACGCACATATAAACTCTCGTACATGTTTGGGGACTTGGGGATTAAGGGGAAATGTTTTTCTTCTCCAGAGGCCAGGTTGACGACTTTAAGAAAATTACTCCTAAATTTTGGTGCTACTATCAGAAAGGGGAGAATAGCCACTCCTTCTGTTGTTGGAAATCTGCTTAGACAATGTAACTGTTGCTCTCTCTCTCTGCTATTTGTAAAAGAGAAAGGAGATGATACGAGGTGGGGACACCTCTGGAAGGTACTAAAGATGGAGTGTGGCTGTTTGACTACGCGGGGGTGAGATTGGGGTTATAGTCTTGATCGGACTTTTGTAGCATGGTGTGGGGAGGTGACCACCTAAAGCACATACTGGAGGGATAAAGTGTCAGTACTGCCAGCTGTGGGTTAGCTAGAAGATGTGGTGGGAGTTTTGTTAATGGTCAGCCAAGGCCTATGGAAGTCATCATGGATGGCAGTTCCTCTCTCCTTTTTGATGATAGAAGTGATGAAGCCATCACTTTTTCTTTCATTTTTTAAAATTATATTTTAAGTTCTGGGATACATGTGCAGAGGGTATAGGTTTGTTACATAGGTATACATGTGCCATGGTGGTTTGCTGCACCCATCAGCCTGTCATCTAGGTTTTAAGCCCCACATGCATTAGGTATTTCTCGTAATACTATCCCTCCCCTTGCCCCCAAACCACCCGTGTCCCGCGCCGCCACCCCGACAGGCACTGGTATGTGATGCTCCCGTCCCTGTGTCCATGTGTTCTCATCATTCAACTCCCACTTATGACATCATTTTTTCTTTCTTAGCCCATTGGCAATGAGACCATTAGGACCACCAAGGAGAGGGTTAAGTCCTCACCTTTTAGGTGGAAGATATGCCCCTTTTTTTCCCTCTAGCACACTGGAGGGTATTAGCACATCCCTTCAATCCCCATGTTCCTCAAGCTGTTTGGAATTAGACATTTCCCACCTGTGTTGCCAAGAGGAGAGGTTTTGCATTCAATTTACATTGATACTTTAAACTGAAAAGGAATGGGCCTTAAGTATGCAGGAAGGACTACTATATTAAATTCCTACTTGCTTTCATTTATAGAATCTGCTCATTCTACTTAGGTCACTGATACCCATCTGGGAAGTGGGGGCTCAGTGTAGCAAAAGGGGAAAGGTTTTGAGAAAAAAGTTCATTTATTTACATATCCCAGTGAGTCAGACTGTCTGAGTAAATTAGCTAATGGTTTGTTTGGCAGAGTACACTTGATTTGCCTTTCAAGTCAATGACTTATATAACATAAGATTGTTCAAAATGGTTGAGACCAAGCTTTAGGGATTTTTTTCTTTATTAATGTTGCACTAAATTGGGGATATTCTGCATAAATATCTTAAGTTAGACTGTATGTTCCTGGAGACCAGGAACCTTATTTTATTTTCTAAGGAGCCAAGTAAAAGTGTGTGCTAAAACTTGCTAATTGAAAGGAACTTTATTTTAGCAATATGTTCTTGCACAGTAGCAAATGTCTATACTTGACGCCGAGTACTGAAGTGGATTCTGGGCACATGAAAATGTATGGGAGATGATATCTTATGGTCTACTGGGGAAGACATACATATAGCTGGGTAATTTTATAATGTAAAATATAGAAATAGAAGACTCCAGCATGCCTCAGAGTGATACTATGGTGGCCCTTAGCCCTTAAAAGTGATTAGAGTATCAGGGAAGGCTTCCTGGAGGAGACTGCGTGTTCCTTTTTAGGTTAGGGAAATGTATATCATTTTTATACTTATTATTGTGTTCCTAATGTGTAGGACATAGCAAGTAATCACAAATGTTTGTAAATGAATAAACAAATGTAAGAAAAAGAGCTTCAGATGAGTCTTGAATTGTGAGGAAAAACTAAAAACATAAGAACATTGCGTGTAAAGGTATTCTAGGCATGGGTAGTGATGAGCAGAAACAAACTCAAGTTTGAGGCTGCTGTTATGTGCACAGATGAGACATAGCTTAGACTTGAGACTAGACTTTGTTCTTTAGGTAGTAGAGACCACAGTGGATTTTTAAACAGCCAAAGCGATAGGATGTTATTTAATTTTTAAAAGAAATCCCAGTGACAGTGTAGTAGAGAATGAATTAGATGGATGTGAAGAGTTGGGAGCATGAAAGCATGTACATTGGTAGAGTTGCCCAAGTTCTGGAGTGAGAAACGTGGTGATAAAAATGCAGAAGAAAGAACAGGGTGAAAGACACTTTGGAGAATGAAGATTGATAAGAGCTGCTGACTGTGGCGAGGGGATGAGACTCTGAGATGGATGAAAAGTTTTTGTTGCCTGAGAGGTAAGAAGGCATCTCCTGGAGAGGACTTCTGGAAAAGCTACTGTTTCTTCTTTTTTTAAAAAATGTTTATGAACAAAATAGATCAACTGGTATACACCACATTTCTGTCTAGAGTGCTCTGCAACAAATGCCTCCTAACTGCCAGAGGGTCTGGGAAAGCAGTTTTTTTTCTGTCAGGCATGTTGCTGCCCTGAAGAGAATTAGTCCTGAAGGAAGAGCAGCCACTAGTAATGTCTGACAAAAAGTTACCTGTTAGTCTTGCTACTGCTAGTAGCACTAAACAAGAGCACAAAGTCTACCCTTTTAAAGAACATTTGGGAAAAACCATCATATACCCATAAGGGACTACTGTATTTGTCAGAAAAATGTCACTATTATTTATTTAAAAAGCACTCAATCAGCAGGTGCTTTGGCATATTCTAAGACTGACTAGTGTTCTTGTCACACAGGTTAACAAAAAAAGGAAAAAAATAAAAAGAGAAGGGAGGCAATTGTGGTCTTTCTCACCCAGCTTGATTTGAGGGCAAAGTTAAAAAAGAAAGAAAAAAAAGCCATTAAAGGAAAGTTTAAAAGCAGCATGAAAACATGTGACTGAGAATTGGCTCAGACTGAAAGGCTGAGAGAAACCCTCAAAGCAGAACACCTACCTTGGAGAATGGGTCAGTTTTGCAGAAGATGAGATAAATATAGAAATGGGAAAGGGTTTTATGGGTCGTGTGTGTGTGTGTGTTTTAATTATTTTACCTTGATTTATTATTATTTTTTGAGTTGGAGTCTTGGTCTGTCACCCAGGCTGGAGTGCAGTGGTGTGATCTCAGCTCTCCTCAACCTCCACCTCCTGAGTTCAAGCAATTCTCATGTCTCAGCCTTCTGACTAGCTGGAATTAGAGACGTGCACCACCACAGCCGGATACTTTTTGTATTAAAGTAGAGATGGGGTTTTGCCATGTTGGCCAGGCTGTGTTTTTTCAAAAAATAAGAATCAGTGTTGGGTAGTTCAGAGTTTTGAGTAGAATTCATTTTATTAAACTTGGATATATTCGAGACTATGCGATTCATGGATCAGAAATAAAATAATCTTCTACCAAGTTTGCTTCTGTATACATCTTTTTAGTATTTATCTTTAGAATGATCTACATTGTATTAGCTACACATAAATACAGTGCTACAAGTCAGGTTTTAAAACTCTCAAGCATCTATACAATAACATACATACAGTTCTTAGGCTGGCATGAACTCTGTTTTCTTAAAATATGAATCATTAAAGGCCAAATTCACTAAACAATCATGAAGATATGAAATTCGGAGTACTGGCAGTTTTAACTATGGGTGTTTTACAGGAAAAATATCTTAGCATTTGATAATACGTGCATTTATTTTTTATATTTATCCAGATTTTCTCTCATGTGCCTCCTGCTTTTCTGTTACTATTTAAGACATTTGGCAAAGAGGAACAAAGAGATTTAATTCTTACTGAATATGAAACTCCTTAGGCCTGGATAATGTCTGTATTTTTGCTAAGTCTGGAAATATGTACATTTTAGCCAATGCTGGAATAGCTTAAACTATTAAAATCATACATGTATTGTTTTGTCTCTTATGTAGGAAAGTACTTGTCTGTGGCCTGGTTTTACTTGATGTGGTCTCAGTTAAGCTGGTTGGCTACTTGAGGTCTCTTGTGTTGACCTAAGGGAGGTTTGGGAAATATTGGTTAATATACCACAGTGTGAGAAGGATTTATTACAAGTAAGAATCAGTGTTGGGTAGTTCAGAGTTTTGAGTAGAATTCATCTTATTAAACTTGGATATATTCGAGACTATGTGATTCATGGATCAGAAATAAAATAATCTTCTACCAAGTTTGCTTCTGTATACATCTTTTTAGTATTTATCTTTAGAATGATCTACATTGTATTAGCTACACATAAATATAGTGCTACAAGTCAGGTTTTAAGCCATGTGTCATTACTATAGGCATTCTTCCCTTGTAAACCAATACTTTATATAAGAATGTATATGATAACTAGGATTAATTTTCTTATTTTTCCTGGATAAAATAAGAGACTCCCCAAAAGGTCTCACCTTAGAATGAGGTGAATTTGTCTGTCTTAACTCTGATTTTTGTTTTCTGTCAGATTTAAGTGAAGTCCCCTTTTAGCAAGAAGGTATAAATATGAATTGAGGGTATAATTTTATCTGCCATTAAGTAAATAAAAATATTATGCAAAATAATTTATTTTCTTTCCATATCAAGCAAGTTAAGTTTTGCTCAATTGCTGAATGATGCAAGATTCTGTAGACAGAAACTTCAAAATCTAGGAAGGCTTTTTTGTTGGTAACAATTAGGGAAGCAAATCTAGGAACTTAAAGATTGTAATGTTAAGTGCTTACAGCCCACAGACTATTAACATTCAGCTGTATATTTCCCTCCCTTTGATTTTTGGAGGTTCCATGTAATTGAATCTTTAGTTTGAAATTTATTTCCATAAGGTTGAAATTTTCCCTAGATAGAAAAAATCATTCATTACTAATATTAAAATGAAATAACCATATCCTTTGTTTTAAAACTTTGTTTTTATCAAAGTTGTACACACACATTGTTTGGAGACAGATGGTTCTATCAGGCCTATAGTGAAAAACTGTTCCATTCCAATGCCTTCTTGTTACTTCCCCATCCCCCCTTGAATACTTTCAGAACCTTTGGGTATTTATGTTTATAACTTTCCATAACATACTTTTATTGCTCCTTCTCTGCTTTTTTATTTGGGGCATTATCTACTGAATTGCTGCTATGGAAGGGAAACATTTAGGTTACTTCCACTGTTTCCCTTCCTCACTAGACAAGAGCCCACTTCTTTTCCCCATCCTCCCAGTAGAGTTGGATTGTCATTTTGTAGGGATGAATAGTTGGCATTTATATTCTTATAACCATTGTATTAGGCCATTCTTGCACTGCTATAAAGAAATATGTGAGACTCGGTAATTTACTTTTTTAAAAAGGAGATTTAATTGGCTCGTGGTTTTGTAGGATTTATGGGAAGCATAGTGCTGGCATCTGCTCAGCTTCTGGGGAGGCCTTGGGAAGATTTTACTCATGGTAGAAGGGGAAATGGGAGCAGGTACATCACATGGCCAGAGCAGGAGCGAGCAAGCGAGAGAGAGAGACAGAGAGAGAGAGCGTGTGTGTGTGTGGGTGTGTGTTGGGAAGAGGTAGGTTCCATACGCTTTAAAAAACCACATCTTAAGAGAACTTACTATTGCCAGGACAGCTCCAAGTCATAAAGAATCTGCACCCCCGACTAGGCCCCACCTCCAACAACTGGGGATTACATTTCAATGTGAGATTTGGTGGAGACACACATCCAAACCGTGTCAACTCTGAGAAGATTATCCAAAGCTGAGCCACACACTGTGTGTGTATGTTAAATATTGGTTACATTTTATGTCCTGTATAGTTATTGTTTTCTCTGGAGGTGGTTTTCTTTCTCTGTGTGTGCTTCTCAAATTCAACTCTAAATGCTCTTCAGTTTGCTAAATCCCTTCCTAGTCTCTTTGAATGTATTAGCTATCTTATTTTATCCTTTTGGAGAAACACCTTTCAGCATTGCTGGTCTGCAGCATTCTAGTCTGGCTGCTTTAGAGCCTGCTTCAGAGGTGTTTATTTGGGATTTCCTGTCAGCATAAACTTGGGGAATTCCTTCTGCCTCTAACTTGTGTTGGATACTCTGTTGCCTTGATTCTTTTACTGTTTTTGTTTGTTTACTTCTGTTTTTGTGGAGCATATATCCTTTAGTAGCTTACCAAGAAAGGATACCTGGGATATATATTTTTGAGACCCTATATGCTAGAAAATGTCTTTAATCTGCTTTGCAGTTAACTATTTTGGATGGTCCTGGATTCTTACTAGAGATTTTCCGTACCCATATCCTCTCTCCCAGGTTTCAACCTCAGGACATGCGCTCCTCTAGCATTCATTACCTCTAACTCCTAATTTCCTCCCCATTCTTCTCCAGCACCCAAGTGGGTGGTGGAAGTTAGGGGCCTGTGTCCCCCACTGGAATAGTATCTTTCCTTTCTCTGCACTCTCTACCCTCCCTTCAAAAGTTATCATAGGTGCCGATAGTTGGTGTCTTATTTTTCTTGGTGGCTGTTAAAGAGTATTGGAGCCAGACAGTAGTGAAAGTGATTAAAAATGGATTTTATCCAGAAATTACTGCAATAGGAGGAAAGATACCTCAGTATAGAACTGGGCTCAATTTCAAATACACAAGGAAAAGTGGGGATTTATATACAAGGAGTGGGGCTAGGGGGTGTTTGGATGGAAAGTTACTACGAGGAGACATTAAGGGTAGGGAGATTCTTGCTAATCTGACTTAAGATCAGATATCAAGGGTTGGGGGTGAGGCATTTGATCAGATAACAGGAGTGATCAGAAACGCAGGATGGGGGATTCTCTCTAAACTGACTTAGTGGGATTCTTGCTAGGTAGACCCAACAAGGACAGGGGTCACAGTTGAGGCCTAGTCCAGAGAAGAGGGCTCAGAGGAACCCAACTACTGTTTGCTCAAGGAGAGACTCTTTTCTGTGGTTCAAGTGACCATACCACATGTATTCAGGTGTTAGCAAAAATTCTCAAGATAGGGTTTGTGACACTTTTCATACTAGTGTTGTTTATTTGTGTGTGTGCATGACATATGATTAGAACGTGAGATAAATGGTAGTACTATTGACATGTACATAACCTGCTCAGGAGAATGGTGATACGGGTTATTTTTTCCCCTAAGGCTAGTTTTGCCCAGCCATTAACCAGATTAAATAATCTAAATATGTATGTACATCACAAGAATGTGATATAACTTTATGTCTAAAATACTTTATCAGCATAGAATTGGAGGGTGTAATTATACTGCTTCTATTATGGCCAACAAACCAACATACGAATCACAGGTATAATGTGGGGTATTTTTCTACAAAGGAGATATGTAGAAAGTTAAACTTTTTTTTTTTTTTTTTTTTTTTTTTTTTTAATCAAGAAGTGGGCTATATTATGCTTTAATTCTTGTATGGCCCTTAGTTTTCCCAGGAGCTTATAATTTATTTGTTTTACATTTGCATGCTTTTCTGCAGTGCTTTCTCCCCCCAAATGCTCCATCATCCCTAACTTATTCCAATCTACCACATTTTCTTTTCTTTTTTTTTTTTTAATTATACTTTAAGTTCTGGGACACATGTGCAGAACATTCAGGTTTGTTACATATGTATACACGTGTCATGGTGGTTTGCTGCACTCGTTAACCTGTCATCTACATTAGGTATTTCTCCTAATGCTATCCCTCCCCAGCCCCCCAACCCCCAGACAGGCCCCAGTGTGTGATGTTCCCCTCCCTGTGTCCATGTGTTCTCATTGTTCAACTCCCACTTATGAGTGAGAACATGCAGTGTTTGGTTTTCTGTTCCTGTGTTAGTTTGCTGAGAATGATGGTTTCCAGCTTCATCCAGGTCCCTGCAAAGGACATGGACTCATCTTTTTTATGGCTGCATAGTATTCCATGGTGTATATGTGCCACATTTTCTTTATCCAGTCTAACATTGATGGGCATTTGGGTTGGTTCCAAGTCTTTGCTATTGTGAACAGTACTGCAATAAGCATACGTGTGTATGTGTCTTTATAGTAGAATGAGTTATAGTCCTTCAGGTATATACCCAGTAATGGGATTGCTGGGTCAAATGGTATTTCTGGTTCTAGATCCTTGAGGAATCGCCACATTGTCTTCCACAATGGTCGAACTAATTTACACTCCCAACAACAGTGTAAAAGTGTTCCTGTTTCTCCACATCCTCTCCAGCATCTGTTGTTTCCTGACTTTTTAATGATCGCCATTCTAACTGGCGTGAGATGATGTATCTCATTGTGGTTTTGATTTACATTTCTCTAATGACCAGTGATGATGAGCTTTTTTTCACGTTTGCTTGCCGCATAAATGTCGTCTTTTGAGAAGTGTCTGTTCCTATGCTTCACCCACTTTTTGATGAGGTGGTTTTTTTCTTGTAAATTTAAGTTCTTTGTAGATTCTGGGTATTAGCCCTTTGTCGGATAGATTGTAAAAATTTTCTCCCATTCTGTAGGTTGCTTCTTCACTGTGATGATAATTTCTTTTGCTATGCAGAAGTGCGTTAGTTTAATTAGATCCCATTTGTCAATTTGGCTTTTGTTGCCATTGCTTTTGGTGTTTTAGTCATGAATTTGCCCATGCCTATGTCCTGAATAGTATTGCCTAGGTTTTCTTCTAGGGTGTTTATGGTTTTCAGTGTTAGATTTAAGTCTTTAATCCAGCTTGAGTTAATTTTTATATAAGGTGTAAGGAAGGGGTTCAATTTCAGTTTTCTGCATATGGCTAGTCGGTTTTCCCAACACCATTTATTAAATAGGGAATCCTTTCCCCATTGCTTGTTTTCATAGGTTTGTCAAAGATCAGATGGTTGTAGCTGTGTGGTGTTATTTCTGAGGCCTCTGTTCTGTTCCTTTGGTCTCTATATCTGTTTTGATAATGATTAGTGTAGTCTTAAGTCAGTTTACTATTTTGAAAGAGTATGCAGCAGGTTTTACTATTGGCTACTAATACCAATCTCTACTTAATAGTAGAAGCCCAATCCAATGGGGAGAAATTTTAGGGCAAGCCTTTGAGCTTGCTTGAGTGTAAAGAAACAGAAACAGGCTAATGAATTTATTAACAATGGTGGAAAAGTATTAGGGTGAGTGCAAAAACCAGCCAAAAATAAAAAAAGAAAAAGCGAATCTATAAGTATTAGAAGTTAAGTTTCTAGTTTAAGTTACTAGTATTGATCAGGGGTTACAGCATCCCTGAGGATTTTGATTGAAGTTTTCTTTTTATTTTTAACTTTTATTTTAGGTTTGGGAGTACTTGTGCATGTTTGTTATGTATGGTAATTGCATGTCATGGAGGTTTGGTGTACAGATTATTCTGTCACCCAGGTAATAAGCATAGTACTGGTAGGTAGTTTTTTGATCCCCTCCCTGCTCCCACCCTCCGCACTCGGGTAGGCCCTGGTGTCTGTTATTCCCTTCTTTGTGTCCCTGTATTCTCAATGTTTAGCTCCCACTTATAGATGAGATCATGTGGCATTTGGTTTTCTGTTCCTGTATTAGTTCACTTAGGATAATGACCTGCAGCTCTATTCATATTGCTGCAAAGGATGTGATCCTGTTCATTTTTTATAACTGCATAGTATTCCATTTTATATCTGTACCACATTTTCTTTGTGCATTGATTGAATCTTGTCTCATCAGGAAATGAATTTCAAAATCATGTAGAGAACATTCTCTTTGATTAAATTAATAGTATACTTTTTCCTTGTAATAGACTGATAATGCCCTAAAAATACGTATAATGGAATTGGAGAAGACACAAAGAGGATTCTAAAATAGGATAAGGAGGTACCTGCTTGTGAGGAGAAAAGAAAAACAATAGGGATTTATGTAGAAACAGTTCTATAAAGAGATATGGCCACTTGTTTTTGACATTACGGATGATATAAACAGTATTGATAGAATATTGCCCTTATTCTAAGGTTTGGTGAACAGTGGGACTAGAAAATATCACCTTATTCAATGAGTGTGAGCTTATGGAACTGATGACTCTAAGAGGAAGTAGGGGTGGAAAATACAAATAACCTAAAAAATGGTTTAACTAAATTTGTAGATGACAGATCCATAATGGGTTATTTCAGGGAACTAGGATGTTTTGGGTTCACTCCTAACATTTGAGGTTGACATCAAAGAATAGCCATTCTTCCCACAGCATATCCCTTGGTGCCATCATCAGAAACCTGGACAGGAAGAATTGGGAGCCTAATCATTAGGCTCTGATCTGTGCCAGGTTTGTGTGGGTTGTAAATTTACAGTAAATTCCAACATGAGGGTTGTAAATGTCAATGACTGAAAACTTTAAAACCTTAACTTTTATATTTCCTAATCTGTGTTAATTCTCATTTGTGTAGTGTACTCTTAAAGCTTAAACTTTCTTGGAAGATATTTTGATTATATATCCTGTACTTGAGTACAGTGACACTTCTGGAACTAGTAGTTTCCCATACTATAGGTTGAATAGGATCAATTAATTGCCATAGGAATAGAGCCCCTACTTTAGGAATTTCTCTTACACATCACTCCATTTTCAATTTGCAGTTTGAGATTATAAAAAAAGTTTCTACTTCAGTTATGATTCTTGACTTTTCTAATAGAAAGATATTTGAAATTTCCATTTGAATGGATTTTCATCTATATGTAGGAAAACACACATGTATATTTAGACTTTTGGGGTCAGATGATCTGTTTTCCTTACTATTTTGAGGGAGAAGGGCTGAATTCAAAACTTCGATCTGAATGCCTTACAGCAATGTGTAGGAATCAACTGAGAATCTTGTTCAAAAGCAGATTTGGATTCACCAGTGGAGTGAGGCCTGTAATTCTGCAATACACAAGGTATGAGATGAGGGAGGTCTGAGATTCAGCTTCTAGGTGATGCAGATGCTACAGGTATGAGGTCCACATTTTGTATAGCAAGACTTTAAAGCATTGCTTTCCAACTTAGTGCTGTAGTTTAAAAAACCAGTCTTGGTTTCAGCTTTTTCACTAACTATGTTTCTGGAAAGATAAAGGAATAATGAAAACGAATTACTTATATAAACAGCGTCCAAATACTATAGTTATTTGGATGTTGAATTCATCTAGAAATATTTTCTTTCCACCTATTCTGTATTCTTCCCAGCTCTCTCTTTTTCTTATTTCCATTCTTATTGAAAAGTGGAAGCTTAAATGATACAAATGTTTCTTGATTCTATTAAACACACTCACTTTTTCAGCTCTGTGTACTTTGCTTAATTACTGGCAGTAAAACTCAGTAAAGGGATTTAAGGCTTATGAATGTTCTACTTGGAGGAAATTGTAATTAAAGTTATTAAGGCCTTTGGCTTCTTGTATTTTAAGCAAATTAAGACTCTATGTGTTTTTTAAAGAGACAGTAACTCTTCCCTGCCCAATTATTTCCTCTGCACAGATGACCTTGTGCATTCCGTGCATGTGGTTCAAACGACACACATTCTACTTTGTTCTTTCAGGTAAATCATGGATTTAAGCTAAGAACTTTTTTCTTTTCTCAGTTGCCATATATGAAACGCTGGATAACTTTTAAAACAAAAACCGAGAAATGATCCATGTACTTTGGTACCAAAATTATTTTAAAAGCCAAATTATTCTTCTTTAAAACATTTGAAGAGAGAATAATTGTCATTTACCTTTTATTGCAAAATCACTCTGTTCTCTATTAAAGCAATATGAGTTCATTGCAAGACGTTTATGAAGTGCCAAACACAATAAAGAAAACAGATTCATACTACCTTGTAGTAATCACTGTTAATATTTTTGTCTTTTTTTGCAAGATTTTTTAAAAATAAATATAATTTACGATTTTTTTGTGTGTACGTAAAAGGTAGAAATGTCCTAAGACACATACCTATGGGTGCAACCAAGTCACTTTACTTTCTTTCTTTTCTTTTCTTTTTATCTTTCTTTCCTTTCCTTTTTCTTTTTCTTTTTCCTTTTTTTCTGAGACGGAGTCTCGCTATGTCACCCAGGCTGGAGTGCAATGTTGTGATCTCAGTTCACTGCAACCTCTGCCTCCTGGGTTCAAGCGATCCTCCCACTTCATCCTCCTGAGTAGCTGGGACTATAGGTGTGCACTACCATGCCCCAATAATTTAAATTTTTTTTTTTTTTTTGTAGAGACAAGGTCACACTATGTTGCTCACGCTGGCACTTTACATTCAAAACTTGAGTTAGTTTCTTTCTTGGTCTTTCTTTCTCTTAGTCATGAAAAATAAATTCTGGTAAATTAATCTTGTGTCTTGTTAATGAAATGTTTTCTCATTTTTGTTTCTGGGTGTGCTCTTCCTTCCTTCCCTGCCTTTTCACCAAGGCTTGCATCAAGTTTTGCCCTGGGAAGGAAAGCGATGGAGACCTCGTATCATCCTGATGCTCCTGTCCCCTGCGTGTGCTGACCTTACTGATCTTCACTCTTCCGCATCAGCCCCTGTGTCAACCCCTGCATATCACACATTCACAAGGGCTCTGTTCATGTGTCCAGGCTCTCTGCATCTCTCTCCTGACTGTGAAGCTGTCTTCATTTCTTGCTCTCTCTCTAAGCCACTTCTGAACTCTTCTTGGAGTATAAGATATTTTGGATGGCCTCCTATACTGCTTCGGGCTCAAGAGGACATCTCAGGCCCTCTTTGCCCTGAATATCTTACTACCATGTCTGGCGTCCTGCTCATGTAAGTGTCTGGGATGAAGGAGCATCCCTATATGCTGCTGCTTCCTTGCACTTTGCAGCTGTCTTCTTGTTTCATTTCCCAACTTTGTCAGGGCAGGATATGCTTTATCTTTTGTTCCATTTCCTGAAGGTTAGAGCACATGTACCTTTGTAGAGACCCACTCGACCAAAACTCAGTGTTTTCTTCTCTCCCTGCCCTGTGGCTAACTCATGGGATCTTAATTTGTCTAAGCAGATAATTGGCTCTGAAAGATTACTTAGCCCTTGCTTATGACAAACTTTTGCTCTGAGTAGTTTTTTTTTTTTTTTGTCTCTGGTTTTCGATACTCATAATTCAGTATCTTTTTATTAATTTTTTTTTAAAAAATTTCTATTTTCTGAGACAGGGCCTCATTCTTTTGCCCAGGCTGGAGTGCAGTGGCACAATCTTAGCTCACAACAATCTCCACCTCCCAAGCTCAAGTGATCCTTCTGCCTCAGCCTTGCAAGTAGTGGGATTACAAGCATGTGCCACAGCATCTGACTAATTTTGGTATTTTTGTAGAGACGGAGTTTTGCCATGTCATCCAGGTTTGTCTTGAACTGGACTCAAGTGATCTGCCCACCTTAACCTCCCAAAGTGCTGGGGTTATGGGTGTGAGCCACCGCATCTGGCCTATTCAGTGTCTTATAATGCGACAAAATTAAAGGAAAGGGAAGATTTTTGTCTCTTCTAAGAGTTTTAAATTTCTGTTTGGAAACTCAAAATTTGAGCATTTGTACTTCTTTTTCTTAAGAAACTTTCCTTTGAACCAGTGAATTCCACTTGAGCATTTGAATGAAGAAAAAGCTAAAAATAAATTTTTAAATGATCAGTTAATATTCAAATATTAATCACATGTAATGTGTGTGACTTTTTAAAATAGGATCCTACACTGCTTGTATAATCTACCCCCCATTCTAAATAGAGCCTTGTCTATGTATTAACTAACATGGCTGTGCATAATCAGTGGTTCTTTGTAGTCAATATTTTATACCTAATGTAACTTATTCAGTATTTTATTAATGGACATTTTGGCTGTTTACTGTCTTTTCACCATTAAAGCAAATGCTGTGATATAAACTGTATATATTTCTTTATTTATGCAGTTCTTTCAGCTAGATTCCTAGAAGTAATATTATGAAATTCACATGAAATTTCTATGAAATTCATATTTCATATAAGTAATATTACAAAGGAAAAGTTCAGTAATTCCAATTATATTCTAGGAGATTTATACCAATTTACATTACCACCAGCAGTATATAAGATGCTTATTTCCTGAATGCTTACCAATTGTTGAAATCATCAGTCCCTTAAACCTTAATTTTGTGTAGGGGTGACTCTTTCTTTTGATTTGCATTTTTTCAACAATGAGATTGGATATATTATACATCTTTTCATGTCTGATTAATTTCTACTTTTTTTTCAATGCTTATTTATATTTTTACTTCCTTTTCTGAAAGGACTTTTCTTCATTTTAATTTGCCAGTATTCTCTATACAAAAAAATTTACCATTATTGTATGTTTCAGTGAGCTTTTATAGATTCTTTATGTACTTAATTGCAAAGAAGTTTGTTGTTTCAGTCAAATTTACCTTTTTATTTTTTGCAGTTTATGACCTCTTTAGATAGCCTTTCAGGAGACTCTTTAATTACCCTATGAACATAGACTTACATTGAGCAAACCACTGTACAAAGTATATTTGATATATTATGAAATTAGGGTACATTTTAAATGTGTTTATAATATCTTAATTTGTATTAATACACATAATTTAAGCATATTACTTATAACATCAATATTTTTATGCCAACTCTACAAGGCTACAATTAAGAAGCCATCATTTCATGATGAATAATTCACAGTGAGGAGATTGCAGTGGTTTGTAAGGTGATTGCAACCTCTCCATGAGTTTAGTGAGCTGGATGTTAGTAAGAGGTTGTCTGTGATAATATGAGCTCTAGTGTCTTGTGCCCTTTGCAGAGCTGAATCCTCAGAGGCCAGGCACTCAGTTACTTCTGTGAGTAAGGAAGGTCACAGGCTTCCCATCAGTGATGAACTCTGCATTAAACAGATGGGTTCTAATGCAGGCAGCTGCTACTCAGCTCTGGTTAATGATTTTCAAGCAGGAATGTGGGCCATGCCATCTGAGTATTGGAAAAAAAGCAAGAAATTTGGGTTTTCACATTGCAATTTTTCTAGAGGGAAAAAAATTTTTTTTATAGATATGGGATCTTACAGTGTTGCTCAGTCTGGAGTGCAGTGGCTATTCACAGGCCTGATTATGGTGCACTGCAGCCTCAAATTCTTGGGCTCAAGTGACCCTCCTGCCTCAGCCTCTGGAGTAGCTGAGACTACAGGCATGTGCACAGCTTGATTAGCTCTGATGTTGAGCTAAACTCAAGTTCCTCATAGTCTTTATTTACTGGCTCTTTATTTTCTACTTCTGCCACACTCCTTTTTTGAAATACATTGTTCTTGGGGGTACTATGAATAAAAATGAAGAGTTTTTATAGAGGAAGAAATGGGGTTTCTATGGTATCAAGTTCTGGTTGCCTGAAGATGAAATTGGAGACTTAGTGATTATGAAGTAACTGCAAGAATGTGTCTTGGACAAGACTTTTCTGCAGGCATGTACTCCCTGTTGCATCACATCAGCAGGCGTGTAAGGCAGTTCATCCCATTATTGGTGATTCTAGTTTTGATCACTTGGTTAATGTAAGTTTGGCCAAATCTCTGCATTATAAAGGCAACTTTTCTCATTTGTGATTAATACATAATCTCTTGGGTGCTATGTTTTTTCCCAATAAACTTTCACCAAATGGTATTTGGATGGTGATGATTTTTGTCTGAATTAAGTTATTATATTAGTGATGGCAAAATGATGAATCTATGTGGCTACAATAATTCAAATGTGTATTGTAGAATATTTTACAGGACAACTAGCCTGGAGTCTAAAAATCTCAGTGTCAAGAGAGGCAAAAAATAGTGGAGGAACAGCTCTAAATTAAAAAAGACTCAACTGAATGCAATGCATGGCCCTTGATAGGTTTCTAAAGATAGGTGGGAAAAACACAATATTTTTGGAAAGAAATGAATAAATAGGAATATAGACAACATATTCATAATACTTTAAGTCCATGTTAAATGTCTGAGATCTGGCAATGGTATTGTGGTTATGTAAAACAGCATTCTTATTTTTAGAAGGTACGTGCTGAAGGAATATAGGGTGATGTACTGTGATGTCTGCAATTTGCTTTCAAATAGTTCACCGAAACAATTATGTGTGTGCATTTTCATCTCTACCTTTAGATCTGTGTGTATATAGATATAGACAAATATAAATGTTGACGTATACAGAGGGAGAGAATGCAGGGGAAATTATTTTTTAAATAACGATAGTTTTAATGACTTAGTGACTTACACCAGGTAAGGTGTTCATAAACTGTTTATAATCCTGGTGTCCTACAATCTCTTTCAGAATTTGGAGTTTGTAAAGTTCACTTTTCCCAACATATTGAAAATCAGATATTTATCCTTCTTTCTTCTTGAATTCCTCTTTTTTTTTCCAGAATCAATTTGCCAGTATTAAAAAAATCTATAAAAATGTAGATAATTAGTCTGTCTTATATTTTATTTTATTTATTTATTTTTGTTTTTTTAAATTATACTTTAAGTTCTAGGGTACATGTGCACAACGTGCGGGTTTGTTACATATGTATACATGTGCCATGTTGGTGTGCTGCACCCATTAACTCGTCATTTACATTAGGTATATCTCCTACCTAATGTCTTATATTTTAATATCGTCTCCTTAAGCTATGCTTGATCTTTTCCTTTTCACTTTGAAAGTCCCTATTTTTAATAGATAAAAAAAAATCCCATAGTCTTCCTATCTCTTTCATCTAATATTACATTATATTTTAGTAAGTGAACTTAATTTTTTAAAATTAAATTTGCTTTAAAAATTTTTCATAAATATTAGGAAACTTTAACCTTCACATTTCTTTTGATATTATTTTTTCCCCTGAATATATCCTTTTGTACATGTTGTTTAAAATGTTTGAATTCATCAGAGAACTTGCTATGCAACCGTGTTGAATTCTCTAGAATATCACAATTCTTTTCCCCTTTGGGATTATTTAAAGATGTTCTTATTTTGTAAATGTCCTTCTAATTTACATTCTAATTTAGAAACTTTGGCTGCAAACACAAGACTGTTTCTTCTGAACTTTTAAAATTACATTCTTAAAGTATGGGATTATACTTCTAGGATCAGTTTCTATATGCTATTCTAGAAAGGCCTGAGATAACATTTAATTTCTGTATTAACCGTTCTTCCTTGTATTCAAGTATTGAGTGACTCCTTTCATTTTTGCTATTTATCTAAAAGATAAATGGCCAATACAATCAGCCAAGGTGTATGAGACACAGTGAACTTTTATCCTTACATTCCCCGATCCTGTGCATACGTCTGTATGTTTATGTCATCTCCTCCTCTTCTGCCCCAAAGCACTTGATAGTATGCACATAAAATACAACTTAAAAACTACAACATTTTGGAGAGCTCTTACTGAACAAATCTGGAATAATCTGAGTATTAAATGAAGACAGTAACAGACTATAGCCCATTGAATAAAATTCATGAGTATCTTTCTGTCTGCTTGTTTGATGTAAGCAAACAAGCAGACAGACAAATAAGGGAGAAAGGAAAGGCCTCCCTAAAACTAGCATGTCCACTAATAAAAGGAGAGGAAATGATGGAGTTAAAAAATCACCTTTGGCAACCTGACAGTAATAGTTTATTTAGGCAAGAATCATCAATTGTTGGACCCCAAAACCAGTGTGTGAAAGTTTGAATAGCAGGATATTTATACAGTTTTACTATGTCACCTCTCAAAATACCAATTACAAAAGAAAAAACATAGCAACTTTATAGTATAGAAACCTAGCAGACACCACCTTAACCAAGCAATCAAAGTTAGCATCACCAGTAATGGAACCAAAAGGCATTGTGTGCCTCTTAACATGATGCACAAGAAAAAAAAAAATCGCTTTATACATTATCCCCCAAATATATGACCAATCATGAGGGAACATCAGACAAACCCAGACAAACATTTACATGTTGTAAATCACTGACCTGTTCTCTTAAAAACTGTTAAGCTCATGAAAGAACTCCGGATTAAAGGAGACTTGGAGACACGGTTTTCAAACCCATCATATTAGGTTAGATTTCAAAGCTAATATGATACATAATCTTAAAAGGGATTCTAATCTAGGAAAAAATAAAGAACTATAAAGGACATTGTTGGCATAATTATGGAGTGAGGATTAAAAAATGGCATGTCAAATATGGTTGATGTAAAGCAGTGTCTTTGTTTTTGGAAATACGTACTGATTACTGAAAAATTTAGAGATAAGAGGGCAGAATATCTGTAAATTATACTTAAATGACTCAAAATCATATGTATACATTTGTATACACACATATTACATATGTATAAACTTACATGTCTGTATACATATCTGGCTACATATACATAACACATAGAGTTTTGCCACTTTTTGAGAGTGATCAAGTACCATTTACAGTTTTCCATGAGTGTAGATACGGGTTGCTTTTGGCTTCCAAGAATTGGAGAAGATAGAGGAGAATCATGGTCAATAAGCAGTGACAAATTCCTCTTCAAAACTGTTCATTTCATTCCTCTGGCTTTCATGCATTTGTAAAGTCTAGTTTTGATCATTTGAGTGGTATACTCAGGCTTTCTAATTACATAGGTATGCTTGCTGTGTTACTTCAAAGGCCCCTTAGCCAGGGCAGGATCTGTCTTCAAAGACAGTGAGGAGAGTGGCCCATTTGCAGGAAATTGCATGGTTTGGGGGTGATTTTTTGTTTTCTTTGAACTTGTCAAGTGGAGATCCCTCTTTAAAACATGAGGGCCTTTTGCTGAATGCCCAAACAGTAAAAGACTTCCCATTTATAATTATGAAGATTTCTCTTTAACCTCTGCCGGAGGAAACTTGTAACTCAGTTTCCCCCATTATCCTTTTTGATGGATCAGCAGTTTTACTCTGAAGTGTTTTTGTGGGTGATATCTTAATTTTGTTGGTTTATAGTTCCAGTTGTGTTAGGAAAAATTAGCATAGTATTTTTAGTGACTAATCATCAAAAGGAACTTTGATTATTTTGTGGTAGCTAAAAATGGAGGAAAGGAGCAGCGAACGAATTATGAGGGTATGGCCTAATTTGTAAGTAAGTTCTCGCAATTTAAATTATGGTATAATGCATTTCTTCCTCTAGGTGCTGTACATATATTGTTTAATGAGGAAATAAACAGCCAGGATTTTGAAGTTAAAGGTCAGAACTGCATTCAAATTTGTCACAAACTATGATCTTGGAAAGATTTTTTAAAACTCTCTGATCTGTTTACTCACTTTGATAAATGAAAATTATACATAAGAAGCTTTACTTTCAAAAAGTATGAAAGCATGTAGCCTGCAATCTGTCCTGTAGCATGTTCCCCACGGTTAATTTTTTTTCTTTTTAACTCTCACTTCGACGTTGCTGTTTTTTATTTCTTCTTATTCATAATAGACAGAACCTTCTTAGAATGATAGTTAAGCAATTAGATTTCAAACTGGGTCTAAGGTATAGATTGCTGTGAAGTTAACAAATCAACAAAGCATGTAAAAAGAACCTGCTTATAAATGTTAAATGCAGACCAGTGGTTTAAAAAGTATTGAGATCTAGGCTGGGAACAGTGGCTCACACCTGCAATCCCAGCACTTTGGGAGGCTGAGGCCAGAGGATCACCTGAGGCCAGAGGATCACCTGAGGCCAGCAGATCACCTGAGGCCGGGAGTTTGAGACCAGCCTGACCAACATGGAGAAACCCCGTCACTACTTTAAAAAAAAAAAAAAAAAATTAGCCAGGTGTGGTGGTACATGCCTGTGATCCCAGCTACTTGGGAGGCTGAGGCAGGAGAATCACTTGAACCTGGGAGGCAGAGGTTGCAGTGAGCTGAGATCTCACCACTGCACTCCAGCCTGGGCAACAAGAGTGAAACTCCTTCTCAAGAAAAAAACAAACAAACAAACAAACAAAACAAAACAAAACAAAAAAAAAAAAAACAAAAAAAAAAAAAAAAGAAAAGGGAAAAAATTATTGAGGTCCAAATTCTGTGTAAGTCTGGAGATTTAGTAATCATTCCAATTTTTGTTAATGTGACTTTTACCAACAGTGACCTACACTATAGAAAACTCACTTTTTTTGTATCATAGTATAGTATTCCATAATAACATTTGTCAACTTTAGGTGTCTGTTAGTGTGCTTTTTCTTAAGGCAATTAACAAAATTATCTTTGTTTAAAGAAACCTTTCTCTAAATAGTGTAGTTAACAAGAGTGGCCATTCTCAATTTTAAAACACAGTGGTAAAACCCATGGAAGTTTCCACATTTAAAAAACATGGAGTCTTTAATCTGTTTAGTTATGACACTGATTCTTTTTGAGGGCTGTGTTTATCACACTAAATAGGTCATCTAGCTTGTTTCCATTTATTGTTTTAATATTAAGACAGTGATGTAAGCAGGAGTGACCAACTTGTTTCTATTCTAGGAAGTAGGTGATATATGAGGGATAATTTAATAACTTAAACACGATGAGAATTATACGTTAAATAGAGCCCATCCTACCCCTCTTTTTCAAAAAACAATTTAATTTTGGATAGGCAGGAGGGGAAGCTTTTCCTACAGGCAGTTGGATAGGTCAGACACTATGGCACTTACGTTCCATTTCTTAGGAAGTATGCAAAACCGTTTTAAAATTGTGTTAGTATAAGAAGTATTTAAGTACTTTATGGAACAAAAATCTGGCTCTGTTTGTGAGCAGTTTGTTTTCTTCTATTTAAATAATTGGATTATTTCCCTGTGTACACATGGAACCATGTGAGGGTGGTGGTTTTGCAATCTTCATAAATGTATATATTTAGATCTGCTCATGTTGGGGTTACCATTAGCACCAGCAGTCTGTCAACATTTCCACAGGGTCCTTTAAGTATGTTGTGAAAACTCCAGCCAACACTTGGCATAAGTAATCTGTATAACACAGCAGTTTCAAGCTAAGGCTTACAGGGTTGCACACATGCTAACTTTTTTTTTTTTTTTTTTAGACTTTAAGTTCTGGGATACATGTGTAGAATGTGTATGTTTGTTACATAGATATATATGTGCCATGTTGGTTTGCTGCACCCATCAACCCATTATCTAGGTTTTAAGCTCTGCATGCATTAGGTATTTCTCCTAATGCTATTCCTCCCTTGCCCCCACCACCTGCTGGACAGGCCCTGGTGTGTGATGTTTTCCTCCCTGTATCCGTGTGTTCTCGTTGTTCAACGCACACATGCTAACTTTAAGCATACTTTTCTTTTGGTATTAGAAGAATTTTATGGAGTACGTTTTTTTCTCTCACTGACTCAAGCAGGTGGTTTATTTTATAGAACTTAGGATGCGATTCTTCCCTTGTTTCAAAAACATCATCTCTTTCTGGAAAAACGAGCAACACCCAACCATCCTATGTTTTGCTTCTAATTCATCAACTAATTCATATTATTGGTGTTAGCAGTTGTACAAATTGAGGAGCTCGTGATTCCGGTGGCATATTTTCCCACTTAAATAGTTTAGTTTGCTGATGCATGTGTTGTGATCCTTAATTGTACACTTTTTTTCATTACCTGTGAAAATTAACGTCTATTGTAGGGATATGCATTAAGATTTTTGTGTCAAAAGAGTTTCTAGGGGGAAAAAGGGGAGTAATTCTTATAGGGCTTGGTTTCCCAAAGTGTTAATTATGGGAAGGGCATCACTATTTGGGGAATTGTTTATGCTAAATTGAGGTCTCACGATTTTAATTTCTTATTGGAGCCTACAGATTACTTTTTTTCTTGTGTTTTGTCTTTTTTCTTGATTTGGGGTATTCATGACTGTTTTTGGAAATGTTCCCTGGAGAGTTTCTTTTTTCTTCCTTCCTTCCTTCCATCTATCTATCTATCTATCTATCTATCTATCTATCTATCTATCTATCTATCTATC